>NW_020272281.1:134913-138680 GCF_003268045.1 Sipha flava
TATTATACTGCTACATCTATCAAAGCACTGAGAGCAGTCCTCTCGATTGACTATATCTTCCAGAAACCGATAGAATGCTGCGATATGTAAAAAACAAAAAAGTTCAAATGGAAAAAATTATTAAAAAAATGTATTTTATTCTATGCTGCTGTTCTCGAAGTGTAATGTCCGTCTTAGTCTCAATGAAAAAGAGTGATTAATTTATGGTTTTATTTTACTTTTTTATGAAAAATAAATAAATTGGTCTAATGTATTATCTAGAAGTTGAAGGCTCTTTATCGGTATTATGTTACCAAAAAAACTGTAACTTTGCGAATTGTAATTTGTTGGGGATTTTTAGTAATTATTAGGTATAAAACTTTTATTTTCATTTCAACTTCCGATCAATACGACATAATAATCTTACGGTAAGTAGTATAGGAATTTTGTATCCCAATATCGAACAAACATTTGAGGAAGATTTTGTGAGAGGATGAATAGGAAGAAGAAAAGCGGAACGAGTTTTCTCAGCGTGTAAATCGGTGTCGTTGCTAATAAGTCATAGTACAGCGTCGTTTTCAATGGACTTTTCTCTCTCGTAATGGCTATACGTACCTATATTATACTATATTACAAGCTTCGGATAACGCGCGACGCGTCCTCGGAGAATAATAAATGGTACTCGTATATTATGAAATAAAAAATAAAAAACACAACTGACGGGTAGAAAACGTTTTGTTTTCATTTGATTTTATTATTTATTCGAAAAATAATGGCACTCCGCGTATGTTATAAGCACGTTACACGCATATGTATGGTCTTACGTATATTATAATAACATTGAACGCTCGACCGACGTTATAATAGTGTATGATACATACATCTATGTGAGTATATATCGCGCTGTACAGTAAACAATATTGCATTTATTTATCTACGCATGCACTTCGCGTTTACCTACAAATGCAGCGCTTGACGATCATTAAAACACAAGGGGATCGTTGTGCATCCCGTTAAGTATCTATGTACACCTCTCTCTTACCACGCGTACTTCGTACGGTTGAACCTCCATTTGACGAAACTTATTTTTATAATGCGTTACGATTTTTTTTTTTTTTGTGAAACCTTGAACTTTTCGTTACAAAAATGTTTCCACTACGACGAATCAAATATACATTTTTTAATGAGTTGATAACTATTACTAATATATATATTCTGTAGAATCCACTTAATTGGGACACATTGGATTGGGTAACCTATATATTCTCATTATCCAACTGTTTTGATTAACAGAATAACTAATAAACCGAAATTATTGAAGTGCATACACATACATATACAATAACTTTATTTAAAAAATACATATATAAATATAAGATTGAAGGGATATGATTCAGGATAGCGATAATTGGAAGGATGTGACGATAGCAGCGAAGACTACTGGAGAGTCATAAAGCCAAAAAGAAGAAAAGAAAAAGGTGGTCGCAGATTGTTGGAGTACTAAAAATACGTTAAAAATATATTTTATTTATAAACTACCAACACGTAAGATATAAAATTAATTAATTAATTGGTATTTGCACAATCCGTTCAGATGTTTTGAATCAGTAACTGTCGTGTATTGCAATGAGCTTGAATCATGAAATAATCGTACAACAGTTGATAATTATTGATTAGTATATAATCCGTCTCATACTCAATTGTGTATTATCTAAATAGTGTTTTTTTCTCTCCCTAAAAGAAAAATAAATAACGTTTGTTATAACTGCTGTAAACTATCTAAATTTTACTAATACAATTATTTTCAATCAATATTGAATGTAATAAAAATTATTCTAATGATACGATTGTTTTTGTTTCGATACCATTATGGTACCCGCCCAAATTTCTTATAACGAAAATTAACCGCTTTATTATGTCCGCACCACCACGTGCGTTTGTGTCTACGCGTACGGATCCATTCGTTGAATGTGTATGGAACGCAAATCCTATGTAACGTGTACGCGTACGCAGTTCACGCGAGGATTATGGTTTCGTAAGGTACGTAACGACGTAAGGTACAGATAAAAATAAGGAACGGATGTAATAATTAATTCGGATAGTTCACTCTCGGTCTGATCGTGAACACAAACTTAAACAATCGTAAAAATTAACAATAAACAATAGGAAACAATACGGAATAATTGTTTAATTAATTTTTTTTCGCATATAATACCGTGTATCTATACATGTCCACGTGAGCGCATCCTAAAACCGTAGCATGAAAAATTATCTGATCGAAAAGGAGGAAATAATTTTTTTTTCCTGCATAAGGTCAACGATGTACCGGCACTGATTAAATGTAAATATAATACCACCTGCTCGTGGCACCCGACTAGTCGATGACTAGGGATTTTATTAGCTTTGCGACCGAACTGATGCGAACACGAGCAGTATTCAAAATCGCGATCCTTCTACATCGCGGTTCGTCTCGACGCATACGTACAACATTCGCGTG
The DNA here is from genome assembly GCF_003268045.1 of Sipha flava. NCBI lineage: Eukaryota > Metazoa > Arthropoda > Insecta > Hemiptera > Aphididae > Sipha > Sipha flava. The sequence goes on from NW_020272281.1 coordinate 137,390, forward strand.
ACGGTAAGGATTGTAAAAGAAAAAATCGACCTAGAAAAACTTTTTTTGTTTAGCAAAAAGTTTGGCAAGCAATCGAAAATGTTTAAACAAAAATAACTACGAGTAATTGTACTGAACAGTAGCGTTTCTTTCGACACACTTCAAACATAGGCGCAACTAGGGGGGGGGGGGCGCAATAAGGTTTTTAGCACCCCTGAGTTCAAATGTAGCACTTCTGTTTTTTTTTCAGATCTATATAATCTATAGTAATTACGGTTAAATAACATTTTATTTTATTTTCAGAAATTTCAGCACCCCTAATGTTTAAGCTCTAGTTGCGCCCATGATTTTTTGATTTCAGTGGATATAAACGCTAAACGTTTTGTGTGAAGTAAATACTTATAATAGTAACAATATCGAACTACAATTCGCCGCGGCACGGTGTATCGTATTTAACGTCTTTATCGCGCGCCGACGACAACGATATCAAACGTAGCTCATCGCGCTCTGTTGCGCCGTGCAACAAGGGCAGGCAAGTAATATTGCTCTTGGAGTCCGGAAGAAAAAACATTTGAGGAGCAGACGGGAAATACATTTTTATTCGCATTTTTATTTAAATGGTCAATCCGTATTGTACCATTTCGAAAGAACGTTATATTGTCAAACCGAGCGATAAATCGAATAAAATATTAAATTTACTTTTTCTTATTTTTAATACATTTATCCACATGACAGGTCGCATGGCCGCGGATACTTGTGTGCACGTGTTGCCCAGACGCGACGGGATGATGTTTTCGCGACGGAAAACGGTTAGTGCGACCGAAAAAAAAAAATATAATATAATAATAAAAACAATTAGCGCCACCGGGACGATTCGGATGCGGACGCAGCGATGGGAGATGCGCTTTGATATTTATATGTGTATATTTTTTTTAACGCCCCATTTACCTATGGCCATCAAAAACAGTTTAAGGAGATTAAAAAATAAGAAATTATAAAAAACGTAAAAACCTGACTACCGTCATTATTTATTCGTTTAAGCTAAACGCGGGGGAGGAGATGTGAGACTAGAGGAGAGTACGAGTTAGAAAAAAAAGTTATGATTTTTATTTTCATTACTATTATTATTATAATTATCGGTGCACGCGAAGTGGGTAAATGTGAATAGTCATTGCGACCGGAAACGCTTGGGGCGGATATTGTACATTAGTTCGTAACATGTACACTACGATATTTTGCGCGTACGTCTTAATTTATAGATCTTGACGAACGCGCATACAAAACCTGTATTTAAAATAGGGGAACGCAAAAG
>NW_020272282.1:0-10716 GCF_003268045.1 Sipha flava
CGATTAAAAATAATGAAAATTATTGAGAAAGAAAAAAGTTTATATATACCATTTAGATCGTTTGAAACTTTTGAGTATCCGGAACTTGGTAATTCTAAAAATGTAGTGTGGAATTTGAAAACTGCATCAAAATTGGAAAAACTACGTTACGTAATAATTGGATTACAAAAAGGGCGAAAGAACACACTTGAAAAAGAGTGTAGTTTTTTTGATAATTGTAAATTGACGAACGTTAAAGTGATTTTAAATTCAAACATATACCCGTATGATAATTTAAACCTTGATTTTGATAAGAATAATTTTACATTACTTTACGATATGTATGCATCATTTCAAGAATCTTATTATGAGAAAGGGGAACGAAATCCAATATTACGTCCGACTGAGTTTTGTAAGCATGCACCGATTATAGTCATAGATACTTCAAAACAGAACGATACAGGAACGGCGTCAACCGTTGATGTTACTTTAGAACTCGAATCATCGGATAGTTTTGTAGGAGTCACTGCATATTGTTTTTTAATTCATGACCGTATTGTTGAGTATGTTCCATTAACGAGAGAAGAAAACTTGTTTAAACTCTATGAATTCTAGTTTAATATTAATTTATTATTTTTTACTATTGTTATTTTATAGTTAAAAAGCTTGACCAATTGATATTGGGTTGATTACAAAATAAACTACTTGAATAATGAATTCATAAATGGTGTTTTAATTTTTCCTAAATTATAGTTTATAAATTAAAAAGTGTCATACTGAGTCCAAAATCGTGAAAAAAGTGTCATACTGAGTCCATAATTTACGAAAAAGTTTTGTGCGAATTTGTGTAGAAGGGAAAAACGAAAAATCTGAGACGGACTTTCTACCTAAATTTGGTGAAATTACCGTGCTATGACATTTTTGCATTTTTGGAATTACAGGGAAAAACGAAAAAGTTTACCGTGGTGCCGTCGGTCAAATATTTTGAATCTCCCTGTAATGGAAAAAATTATGGACTCAGAACATACAAAAACACTCTTACTTCTGGGTGTTTGTCGGTTGCACTATCATCTGTGTACTGAAGAAGATTGGGTGGTGATCGCTAGCGATGTCCTCATCTAGCACTCGCCAGTCTTGAATCTTCCTGGAGACCGACGACGAGGCAAAAGTCACAATAATGTGGGACTCTTGTCCGCGGCGCTCAAATGTGGGTGCTCGACCCTGATTTATCACTGAGCCCGAGCGAGTTCGCCATGTCTGTAAATCACTTTTGGCATACATCGAAGGAGAGCCCCAACTTAGAGAATGTGCGTTGAAGTCTCCTGCCACAATGACCTCTCTGGGTCCCTGGTGAATGCAGTCGCTCAAGTTACTAAGGTAAGCTCAGTAATCTATCAAAGAATGTTTATTGCTCGGAGAAAAATAGCAGCTATATACTCTGCAAGACAGAAAATCCACCCACACATATCCTTCCCCTAGCCCGCTGTTCATCACCTCGACGTCCTTTAACAAGAGGAGACAGCATGAGTCGTCGGTGCTACCGTACCAAATGTCGTTGTCTGGTATTTTATTTGGCTCGCTAATGATGGCCACATCGGCCTTGTGTTCGTACATCATTTGCGACAGGAGGGCTTGGGCCGCTCTCGCCTTGTTAAGGTTTACTTGTATAAAGTTTAAAATTTCAGTTGCGAATGTGCCTCTTGAGACTCCTTTGCTAACACTGACCTAAACACCGTTGCTTCGTCCGCTTCTGCTACGCAGTCCTTGGCCTTGTGCCCTGTTTTACCGCAACGCTTACAATTTGCACTACGATCCATACCCTGACATGACTTGGAGTCATAACCATAAGCCAGGCATCTAAAGCATCTCGCACTCCTTACCACTTGCCGTACCCTGCAGCTCACGACACTGATCTTCGGTTGGCCTTTGTCGACTATAACACGTGCCTGGCTAATAGGCAGGAGCACCAATGCTGTCTGAGTGCCTCCATAGGGAGCTCTCAGACTGACTACATAAATAATCGATTTATCGACGACAGTCTCCCTTTCAATGGAGTCCGCGATGTCCTCTTTACTTGTTCATGCATCGATGTCCCTGATTTAGAGCATAGTGTTTTGCTGAAGCAACCTAACGCTGGCATCTTGTCCCGCTGATTTGGCTACCTCAGCCCTTAAGGTCTCCACAGATGCAACATCCCTTCGTTCTTCCAGGAGTAATCCGCCGTTCTTGGCTTGCTTCATACCTGTAATACTGTTTCCAACGATGTTGCAATCCATACCGTCTTTAATACGTTTCACAAGCGCAGGGTAGTCATTGCTGTTTGCAATATCTACCATTATAACGAGTGGACGCGTTCTAACTCATTGCTGCCTAGTAGCCAGTGGAGGGCCCGTAGCTGGCCCTGATGATGGTATCACGTCGGCGACATTCTTGTTTATAGCTTTCTTTGTGGATGGCTTTCTCCTGACCACATCGGTCCAGGTTCCAACTTGGCTCTCCTGATGTGTATCTCGCAGTTGTCGCTGATTACGGTACTGTAGCGGTGGACTCTGTTCCAGTTGTTGTTACCGCTATTGGGGGTTTTTGTTGCTGCTTCTTATCCTTGCCCTGCTGTGGCTGGTCCAACAGCACCTGTTGCTGATTTTCTTGCACCTCCCTCTGTTGTTGCGATACCTGTTGCTGCAGCCCACACAGCATTTGTCAATCATAAATATTGTATACATGTTTGATTTTAATTTGAATACAAATATTTAATTTAAAAGTTAATGCAATATTGAATATATATTTAATTTATTAGGTTTAGTTTCAAAACATTGCATAATTTTTTATAAACATTGTACAAAAAATATTTAATTTTCAATGAAAATTTTAAGTTTTCATAAAGTTAAAATTTATAATTTATTAAACATACCAGGATAAATAATTATTCAACATTGAGAAATTTACAAATATACTATAATTAATTTAAATGTTTAATTTGTATTAAATTTTGATTGAAAAACAAATGTTTTATTTCAAATTTAAATGTATAGTTAATTAATGTTAAGAAATGATTTAAATTTAATATTTATATATATTGAATATAAATATATATATATCTATATTATTAATATAGGTATTATATATATATATATATAAATATATATATATATATATATATATATATATCTATATATATAAAAATTTCGTGTCACGATGTATGTTCGCGATAAACTCCGAAATTACTGGACCGATTTTGATGAAATTTTTTACACCGTGTGTAATTTGGTCCAACTTAAAAGATAGGATAGTTTTTATTTCAAATTTTTTAATAAATTAAATATTTAAATTAACTTTTTAATAAATTTGTATTATTGCATGGTGTATTTTGGGTTTTCCTGTGACCGTCAGCGATAGTATCTATCTGTAAATTGGCCTTTTTTCTATTGTGTGTGTTTTATCGTCGGCGGCGTGTAGATATGAATTGTTCCGAGAATTATCTCCATAATTTTTTTTTTTTTTTTATTAGCTATTAGTATGTACTTATCTCCATAATATATAGGATAGTTTTTATTTCGATTAAGGCCCTCAATATTTTTGCATTGCAATTATTGTAATAAAGAAAGTTATTGAATTTTCGAGAAAGATCCACAGTGTTTGAGTGATGTCGTATAAAATGTTCCCTAAACCGTCGTACTAGAAATTTCAATCTTCAAAGGTATAAAATGCGAAGTTCGGTACGACGTATTCATCAGTATTATTCAGTGAAGTGTAAGTGTAGTGACGTTTCTATTGAAGACCTCAAACTATTTAACTGAAGTAGGGTTGCCATACGTCCCGGTTTTGCCGGGACAGTACCGGTTTTGAGTATGGCGTCCCGGTGTCCCGATAATGTGTTTCGGGACAGCGTTTTGTCCCGGAATGAGACTTCAATAATTTATGTATGTCTTTTATATTAGGCATTTGATGAAAAGACAGAAAAAACCATAATAATGTTGCTATGATAAAAATAATAACAAGTTGAATGAAAAACAAAAAAACATAGAACGTGCAAAATGCACACAAAATAGGTATAATATATTGTAAAATCAGTTAATCAAAAAAAAATTTAAAAAAGTTTGTCCCGGTTTTTGCCAAATACAATATGGTAATCCTAAACTGAAGTAAGTACAACATTTTATTTCTTATTCGCACTTTTGGAGTTAGACGTTCGTGGTTTTATTTATGTTATTTATATTTGTTTATATTATCAATAAATAACTTTGTAATTTACTCATTCATTGCAGACTATATGTTCTATCCTTAATCCCGAAGGTTATTATTAGTGACATTATATGAATATTGATTTGACATACTCAATAGTTTACTTTACGCTATGATCTCCAAAACCACTAATAAACTACAAATAAAAAAAAAAAAAAATTATTTTCTCATTGGTACATAATAAGTAATAATAATATAACACTAATACATGGCCACGAAAATGCCAAAAAACAAACTAATACGCGGGCAACGCCGTGTCGGGACAGCTAGTATATATATATATTATATATAGGTATTGGATATAAGACTAATTAATTACATTTTTTAAATTAATATTATATTTGTACATTGTAGTGGGTTAGTGTATACTAGGTTCCTATAAACTACCTATATAGAGTATATAATAGAGATCTCCAAAGTCAGTCTCAGTATAATATTATTTTGTAGTAATAACTTTTGTAGACAAAAACCTTATCAAATGCTGTCATTATATCAAAAAGGGGGTAAGTTGATGAGAAAAAATATTTAAGTTAAGTTGATAAATAGTTAATAAACAATATATTCAATACTAAAATTTTAGTTTTAAGAAAATGTTTAACTCAGTTAAAAAAGTTAATTAAATATTGTTTAATTACCACCTTTATCAAACTAGTTCGACAAATATAGGTTGTGCAACTTTTAATATTTTTTAAATGATTACCTAATATTCTGTCATAAACACATTTTATTTCTTCTTGTTGAAGCAATATTCTTGCTATTGTTTAGTGTGTAGTGTGTACTGGCAGTAACATAAAATATAGTACTAATGTACATAATGTCAAATTGCCAAAACGTAAAATATTACATTAATAATAAATAAGAATTATACAATACAAATATATATATATATATATATATATATATTATATATGATGTTGAAATTAAAGTTTGAGTTGACTGAGTTAGGATTTAGGTATTTTATGTAGATAAATAGCACAACAATAATCATGGTAAATAGGTACTGTAATTTTAATATAAATGTTTTTACTAATTATACCATTGGTAATATTGGATTGACTTTCAAATTAACGTTTTACAATATCAATTTATACAAAACTGTAGGCTGTACAGATAATTACATTATACATATTTACAAATAATATATACAAAATAATCATAGATCAATAGATCACCTATAAGATCACTTAAAGAGTGACTGATTTATTAGTATAATAATGTTACTGTGTATACTTTATGGCTTTATGCCTATCTAATATACTAAAATATATCTATATATTTAATTGTCTTATCAAGAAAAATAACAGACATTTTTGTGTTATAATATAGTATAGTTGGATTATTTCTATTTTTTATAATTATATTTACATACAAATAAAAAAATACAACATTTTTTAACATGATAGATTATTTTTTAATTTAACTGTAAAAAGCTAAGTTATTTCAAGTGTCAATTAAACTAATTAAGTTCAAAAGTTTTTAATGTCCATGGAGATGAAAGCCATCCAAAGTCCATCACATGAAAGTGATCAAATACAACTTTGGAAATCCAATGAATGTGAACCAGAAAACTATGAAAACGAAACTCACTATGTTAAAATATTTGAAGTAGGTACAATCTTTACCTAAGTATGTTTTAAAAGATATTAAAATATGATTGTCAAATAAATATTTGTAAATAATTTTTGTTTCAGACATCAAATGCTATCTACAATTCTAGCTAGACGATAATCGATAGCTATAAATAATAATCAATTGTCAATGTTATTAGAAACCTACCAATAACAAATTTTCTAAAAATTAACGTATGCCCTGTGGATTTTTTTTCTATTTATGAAGTAGGTATACGAGCGTATACGTACGTATTGGTGTTACTTTTATAAAGTATACGCTAAATCACCAAGATGGTTCGCGGGTATACGTCGTATACCCGCGTATACCCTCCAAAACACCACTGCAGTATACACTATTGGACTATTGCATCAGTGATTGCTTGGGTTTTGGAACAATTAAAGCAATTTCGAAATAAATGTTATTAGTTATTTTAATAAAAAATGAAATTGTCAAAAAAACGAATTAGCGAAATCGTTGGACGATAAAAATAATAAATAAGATGATAAGAATTCGGCCTCCTGGTCGTGATATACAGCTGATAATACCACACACTGCAACTACGATAAGGTTGTTGTTGTCGGCCGCTGTATATATATATATCTATATATCTGTGTGTTGGATTTATCAGACTATTTTTAGAAATGCCCGTACATTACTGCTGCAGTATTGACTATAACCACGGTCCACACTCCACAATTAAAGATATACATATACCAATTATTTTATAGTAAATCTTTATAATAATCGTGACCATTATTATAACAAGCAAAATGCCAAGCTATATTTATTGATATTTTCTATTCCACATTTTACGCTTTGCGCTCTCGTCTTTCATCGCGTCGTTTAAAGTGTTTGTCTCGTACGCATATAGCTGGTTGCTGGTACTCGTTCCATACTCCGTGTTTCGGTAGTCGTGCTCCAGTTTACCTTACACATTTTACATCGTCTAACGCTTTGTATTCTTGCGTTGTTTTAAGACGTGTTTGTCTCGTACGCATATAGCTGCAGGTTGCTGGTACTCGGGTACAATACGGTTATAATCGGGGTTATAATAGATACTCGCGTGTGCATATTATAAAATCCTCGTGTTTGAGTCGACGTAAGTATAATTGTTTAAAACATTGTTGACTTTAAGTGTATATCTAATTACATTTTTATTTAAATTATTGTTCATAGGTATAGTTATTTCAACATTCAATATTGCGCCTTCCACTACAGCCACTAATAGCTTCCATTCAACCTAATTTGTAATCAATTAACTGTTAAATATATTATACAGCGATACCTATATTGCCAGATTATACATTTACAGACGGAGGTACCTACTTATTGTAAAACTAAAAATTTTTTACAGCAGTCTTTTAAAATTTATAGAATATAATATTGTTATTTTAGTAGGTGGTATACTATTATATTATTAGGTAGATATCTATATAGTATAATGTCTCATCAAACAATAAGTAAATCTACAAAAAGGCGTAGGTTTTTAGAAGAAGTTGAAGTGGTAGATCTTTATAGGGTGGATGAAATTGAATCCAATTCTCAATTTAGTCAATTTGATAGATATATTAATAATACCCATTTGCATGAAATTCCAAATGAAACTTCAGGTAGTTCTTATGACATAAATACAACAAATGTTCCCAGCACATCAGAAGAAATTCCTGACACAGTAGGTTCGTATTTAAATTGGCCAGTAGTTAATGACTTGCAATTAAACATATCTGAATCTGATGATGACATAAATAGTGATAATGAAGCTCCAGGTAGTTTTTTTAATTTTTTTAACGACAATAAAAATTGTATTATCAACAAAATTGTTCAATGGGCCGTTACATATAATATAACTAATGTAGCTTTATCAGCACTGTTAAAAGTTTTAAAACAACACAAATGTTTTAGTGAATTCCCAGCAGATGCTAGAACTGTTCTTAAAACCAACGTATCTAAAATAAACATTCAAACTGAAATTCAATCTGTACATCCTGGAATTTATTATCATTTCGGAGTTGAAAATGGTCTTAAAGCTTTAAGTAATAGTTTAAATTTTACAGAAGAAAATATTAACATATTTATCGGGATTGACGGATTGCCCCTCACAAAAAGTTCATCAAGTTGTTTTTGGCCGATTTTAGGAAGTGTTGAAAGTAAATTTGTCAGTTACCCTATTGTTTTTTTAATTGGTTTGTATTGGGGAAAAGATAAACCAAAAGACAGTAATTTGTTTTTAAAAGATTTGGTTGATGAACTTATAGAATTGTCAAAAAATGGTAGTATGAAAATATCACCTAATAAAAAATTTGTGTATGCATATGGTTTTTGTTGCGATGCCCCAGCCAAAAGTTTTGTTTTGAAAACTAAGGGCCACACAGGTTTTTTTTCATGCTCAAAATGCACAACTGAAGGTGTTTATTTAGAAAATAGAGTTTGTTTTCCTAATACAACATTTACTAAACGAACACATAATGATTTTTTACTTCGTTTAAATGAAGAATATCATGTAACTGATACAATGTCATTAATTACCAAAGTACCACACATTGATATAATTAATAGTTTCCCCTTGGATTACATGCATTTGGTATGTTTAGGTGTAGTGAAAAAACTAATTTTTTTATGGTTAGGTAATTTAAAAATGCACCATTGTCTGTTCGTTTACAAAGTAAAAATGCCACCATAATTTCAAATCATCTCTTATCACTTAAGCCATTCATTACTTGTGATTTTTCTAGAGTTCCTAGAAGTTTAACAGAAGTAGCAAGATGGAAAGCTACTGAGTTTAGACTTTTTCTCCTCTATACAGGTCCTGTAGTTTTAAAGTCTATACTAACTGATGAATGTTATTCTCATTTTATTTGCTTAAACGTTTGCTTTAGAATACTTTTGGATCCTTATATTAAAAATAATGAATTAATAAACTTTTGTGGCAGAGTGCTAACATATTTTGTTAAAAAATTTGGAAAACTTTATGGAAATCAATTCATATCACACAATGTCCATGGTTTGTTACATGTTGTAGATGATTTTAAAAAATATGGTCCACTTGACAAATGTTCATGTTTTCCATTTGAAAACTATTTAAAAAATCTAAAAAAAATGGTTAGAAAATCAGAAAAACCATTGGAACAAGTTGTTAAACGATATACAGAGTATTTAACATTTTGTGAACCTAATATTCCAGTATCTCAGTCACAAAATAAAATTGAATTTAAAACATCACATAATGATGGTCCATTATTAGAAGGTTTTGATGGACTTCAATTTAAATCTGCCATAATTAATGATATAAAAATTAATATTCAATCAATCTCAAACTGTTACATAGGATTTATAAAGCAAGATAAACTCGTAATTTGTAAAGTAATAAATATATTAAGTAAAAATAATAATGAAAGTGTTTTTATAATAAATATATTTGATCACATTAAACCATTTTATGAAAAACCATTGAATAGTCTTAAATTAGGTATTGCTGTTGTTGATAATTTATCATCTAATTACTATTCAATTAATATTTGCAGTTTAAAATTTAAAAAGTATATGTTATTAAACACAACCCAAACTTTGAGAGTTGCTTTTCCTGTATTACATCATTAATTACTCTGTATACCTACAAATGTATAATAATAATAAAAAATAATTAACTATATTTATTCGCCTAAGATATTATTGTATAATTTTACGATCAAATTTTTTTTCTATTCATGATTTGTATTATTTAAAAAATAAAGGTTAACAATTTGGACTAAAGATGTTTCCAACATATTCTGCAGTACATTTTTATGACGACGAAAGTGTTGAAGCCGTACCAAGTGATTGGGTCAAAGGTGATTTGTGTGCTTGGCCCACAAATCAAAATTGTGTATCGAAATATATTCAAAATAAACATAAGCCTAATGATTTTGATTTTACATACTTGAAAGCAAGAGTACTCGTGAAAGGAATAAGTATGACTCATAATTATATATTACTAACAGCAATACAGCATTTTCCAAATGTCATGTGATGGGTATACGCTATTTAGTATTTTACCAATTATATGTGTTTACCAATATTTATAAAAAAAAAATTAATTAGATATAAATTATTAATTAATTGATATAACTATAAATTATATTAATACTATTCTTAAATTACTAAATAGCTACTCATAAAAAAAAAAAAAAAAAAAAAAAAAAAAAAAATGAAAATTATTCATAATGTAGTATGTTAATGTATCTATTTACCTATACTTAAATATTTTTTTTATAGAATCTTTAACAGAAGCTAGAGATAAAGCTGAAGAAGCTAGATACCGTTCAGATTTTTCTACTGATGATGACAATTTTTTACTTAAATCAATTGATGTTTCAAATTCACCAGCTCAATCAATTTCATCTATTCCTGTATATTCAGGTAAATTTAAACATTTGTTTTTATATATTTATATGTATATGTGTATATATATAAACTAATTAAACAATATGTAATGTTTAACTACTTATTAAATTTATGATGTAGAAGAGTCTGACTGTGATGATAATATGTACAGCAAAAATCAAAAAATTAATTCACCGCAAAAAAAAATTGAACAACTTTTTGAAGCTGAACTACAGCCTGGCTGGTCACCATCACCGAAAAAAATAAAAAGTACTATTTTCATTTATATAATTTAGTAGTTTTTTAATTTATATAGTAATAATTAATGATACTAAATAATATATGTACATATATCATTTTTATCAGTTATGAAGAAACCATCATTTGAAGAAGTTACATCTGATATCAAATCAGCTGCATGTCCCCAGCCCCCCCACCTCGGACTTTCGACTTCAAATTTTTACAGTCGTTTGTGCTTCGTTTGTGCTTGTTTGTGCTTTTATTCCCGTCGTTTGTGCTCAACCC
>NW_020272283.1:0-7450 GCF_003268045.1 Sipha flava
TTTCCCCCCCCCCCCCCCGCGCGCGGACATCGTCGAATTCAAGTGCGCACGTGCACACGCTGGCGTGCGAAATAATAAATCGTCCGCGCGCGTTTGTTTCGACTCGGACGCGTACAACGGTGCACAGCGGTGCGCGTTCGTGTTGGCGAAACATTAAAATCGCTGTTCCCGCAACAATAAACAATACACGCGTGCGCAACACGACCGTAAAACTCGGCGCAAGCTCGTACCGAGCGTACGCGCGGAACTGCGTTATTGCGTACCGCATAATCTCGTAGGCTCGCGATTATCGTTGTTGTGATTCTAAACGGTACGTTTGGTTCCCCCACCCCCCGTCCGCGCGCGGCAAGATCTACGCCGGTCGAACATCGTCAAAGCATGAACACGTATTGTTTAGGTACGCGCGAACGTTTTTTTCTTTTTTTTTTTTTTTTTTTACTCGACGACCGACTCCGATCATAGTTTTATGCGTACCGTGTGCTGTGCCCTATACGCGCGGCGCACGCAGCGTTTTCCGGTGCGCGTAGAAAAACTAGGAAACGCCGTGTTGCCGATCTGCGTTGTTACACTCGTCGTGGTACGCGCGCACGACACGTGGTTTCGGCATTGTTTTACGCCGGTCGGTGTTCAACGTGGATCGGTTAAGGGATTCGTCGCGACCGGTGTACGACGGTTGCCGCGCGGCCGTTTAGCACCGTTCAGTGACCGGTCGTGCGCACAAATCGTAACGGTAGTCGTGGTACGCGATTTCAACTCGATCGCTTTTATCGCCCCGTCCGCCGCGGTACGAAACTTGTGAGGAGTACGGTGTAAAACGATGGCGCGCGCGCGAGGACGTATTTGAGTTGAGGCCATTTAGGTGGGGGGGGGTGAGGGGTGTGGTGGCGAAACCGATTTTTCTTCGGTACAAACTTAAAAACAATTTACAGTTCCGTTACCTACAGCTCGTGTTCCTGTTACAACGATAACGTATTATAATGATGGACCAGCGATTTGTATTCTTAATTATTTATGCATTTTTTTAAATAAATCAATGTTTTATAATTAAAAAAAAAAAAAATACGAGCCATGAGGAGGGGGCAAATGTCACCTTCGCCTTCCCCCCTCCTCAAACACGTCCTTGGGCGCGCCCGCGTCGATTTCGATCGAAACGGATTTTCGAGCATACCTACCGTTTTTCCTACGGTCGCGGACGACGCGACAAACGTAATAACAATATTGTGTTATTATGCGCAGTCGGGTCGCCTCGGGGTTCCTCCTTAACACTGCGAACTCGAATAACACAACATATATATGATCGTGTTCCGGGTACTGCGGGTGTACGTACGTACGTCTGCGACTCGGACGCGAACAATCGATCCGTTCGTACGAAAAACAACCGTTGATGGTCGGTAAGTATAATGACGACGAGTCAATCGTGTCGAAGTGACACGACCCGGCAGCAGTGGTCATTGTACGACGTCAATTATTTTAATACGACTTGTTGCTCGACTTCGGCGTCATTTGCATAGCATTCGTTAATTAACGACGGTGGTATACAAATACATGTATGTGTGTGTGTGTGTGTGTGTGTGTGAATAAATCGATTAGATAAAATCGCGGTTTCCACGTTCTGTTTAACCACCACTTCGCGTATTTTGTGACCTAAAATAAAACTAATAGAAATAATAAATAAAAATTAACACTAATCAGAGATCGTATATTTATCGCGTTCCTCCGGTAATCGCCGTCGCAGTACAACTGTGTGCCTCGATAAAAAACTTTCGGGTCCGAAAATTACTTTTCTTTTCCATACGTGTACGTTGAATTGTACGTGTGTGTGTGTGTGTGTGTGTGTGTGTGTGTGTGTGTGTGTGTGTTTGCACGCTTTTTATTGTCATCATTCCGAACCGACCTGCGTGCCCACACATTTACCCTGAGGTTACACGATCGTCCTTTGACTCGTTGACAGCACGAATCACTGACGCATTGTCCAATGCAGATGAACAGGATTTCGACCGAACGCCATCTTATTTTATAAATATACGTCCACGGAGACGTGTATTGTGTGCATACAGGATAATAATAATAATCGAATATGGGTATGGTATATATATTAATTCGAACGCCATCGCATATCCTTGAGGCTCCCGTCATCGCGGAACCGTTATGGTTGATCAAATATAAATAATTTTTTTTCTTTCATTTTTTCGTTCTTGTTTATATCAAAGAGAGACCAAATAATTTCCTATGTGCCAAAAACACGTCCAAGGGGTACGGAAAAATAAATACCATCTCTGCGCGTTGAATTTTTATTATTTTTTATCTAGGGTCTAATAACCTAGAACAGATACCTATAAAAAAAAAAAAAAAAAAGAAAACGACCGCGAGAACACAACACTACCGTCCATAACAAGGAAATAAATATCGGCAGCGATGGCGGAGGGAGAAAAAAACCATCATCCATAACTGATTGAATTTATCATCTAAAAAAAAATTGGTCCATGTCGAAACTTCTTATCTTTGTTTTTGATCCAGAGTTCCATTAATATATTTTCTATATGTGAGGTTATTTCTTTGGGCGGCTAGCTATAAATGACGTTTTGAACTAAGATATTGTATTTATATAAATGTCATCCATAATCTTTCTATATAATGCTGCTGCTGATAGACGGAACAGCCAGACCGTCGGAACCGTTTCTATCACAACATTTTTTTTCTTTTTTTCATATATATACTTTGAAGTTTTGTTCGATACAGAGAAATTCACCAAAGCTTCATACACAACTTATAGTTTTCAAACTATAAACTTTATCAACATTCGATTACATTCTTAAAAACGAAGAGCGAGTGTACGTGTGCACTACAAATAATGAACAGTAGTGCATAGGGTTGCCACCTTTGAAAGATGACGAACCTGGAGATAAGATGGGCTGATTATCAAAAACAGAAAAAAAAAAGATAAATCAAATTATACCAAATATTTTTATGCGTATAGTTGATAAAAATTTAAATATAATTAATAAAAGATAATACAATTTGAAAAAAAAAATGTTAATTTAATCACATATTTTATTAAATATTGAAAAGTACAAAATATGTTTATTTAAGTTTAAAATCGTACTTTATATTTCAATAATTTTTCTTGTTCAGGGTTTTTCGAAAATTATAAAAATTATTGACAGTTTATATTAAAATTAAATTTGACACATAATTCTGATTTCATCATTACCACTGATAGACGATTTCTTTCTTTAAATCACAAATTTCTCATCAAAGAAAATATACGTTCTACAAAAGCGTTACTTATAGGTATTGAAAATATTTTTCCAACAATTTTCGGAAGTTCAGTGAAATCATATTTTTTGAACAACTCTACTCGCATTAAATCTAAAGATACGCTCAATTTTGAAAGCTCACCCTACTTTCTCTGCACATTTTTTATTTCGTCGTAAATTCGGTCTTCTTCAATATTATTTAAACCTAATAGGTTCACATATCGTATTACATCGTCATACTTCATTATTTTATTTCTTAAATTAATGTTCGAAAACATCTTAAAAATAGAATCGTTGAAATCGTAATATTTTTTTAAATAATCAATAGTTTTTTTTGTACAATTCAATAGCTTCTTTTTTTGAACATCGCTTGCTCATTTGGTTGAAGTGATGAAATAATTTTCATGACTTTTGCACCATAAAATGAATCATTCATGTGATTCTCAATTTTATCTTTTAGACCTATCATTACACTGTGTAAGTCAACAGAAGTTACGGAATTTGTTTCGAGTGTTAATACTGCCTCACTTAGTACATTCATGAAGTGATGAATAAAGTACAAAAAGCATTCTAGTAAACTTACTTTACGTGACAAATGAGCAATTTGTGTCTTGTCAATACTTTTCACGAACTTCCAAATAACTTCAAGACACGCATATCCTCCTCGACATTTAAAATCAGATGAAACAGCAGGCTAAGACATTATCAGTCTATCAACAGCTTTAAGTAAACTTATCCATCTAGTCGGTCCATGTCGAAGAACTTTTCTATATTCAACTTGAAATTCTTCAAAAAAAATTTGTAGTTTTTTTACGCGCATAGCACTGTTTAAATATTCGGCATAAACTTTCAATACTACATTTTCTACGTCATATGTTAATTTTGTATAGAAATTCTAGCAACTTTGTGAATTACGTGACAGTTACAATTTGCTTTTATTATTTTAGTTTTAGGATGTTTTTCAAGAAATTTTTGATACACCGAATTACGAATGCCATAATTTATTGATACATTGTCTGCAAAAAATCCAGATAATAATCCAGGATTTAAATTTAATCGCTGCATAAGTTTTATAATATTTTTGAAAATATTTAATGATGTCTCATTTGGATCTTCATAAAAATCCATCAGTTTATTTTAGATTCCTTTTTCAATGTGAAAATACTGAACAACAATAGGGTACATTTTTTGAGAACTCTTATTAGACGCATCAATAGCAATTAAAAAAAAAAATTACTATTTTGAAAAATCGTCACCATTTTCAAATTTTGAATAGCTAGTTCAATTGAATTAGTACTTAAAATGTTTTTGACTATTGCTTCCGTTTTAGTACGTCCACAGTGAACTTTTTTTGCCATAACAGAATCTCCGTATAGAAAAGTATTCAATTTTACTCCACATTCCATACTGAAATAACCATGGTGACGATTAATTGCGTGATAAATTTATGCTATTTCATTGATTAATACTTTAAGTTCATCCGAGCTATTTTGTTTAGTCAAAAACGCAGTCATTAATGATTTACGTTGCAAATTCTGTGTAGTTTTTTTTTTTTTTTTATGATATTCACTGTTTAAATGAGCAGGTTAGAGCTTTTTCACCGTAAAATATTCTAAATCAAAAGACCGACGGTTCAAAACTATATTATATTAATATAATATACTAAAATAATTCTGCTACGTGCAAAATGTGTACACAGGATACTGTTATATACAATAAATTATCGCCAATGGCTTTTATTCGTATTATATACGGAGAAGTTGATACGGCATTTTTTAATTTTGTTCGTCCGCTAATATTTACACAAATCGAAAATTAAACAAAAATATACCTTCAACGTTATTAATTCAGAAATTTTTTTTAATTGAATCAGCACGAATTTCTACTGCGAAACTCATATGATGCGCATGAATGATGCTGAACAACGTATTATAAAATTCGAGTAAAAAAAAAAAAAATATCGCGAACTTTAAGATCGAACAAACATCGCGTGTTCCGAGAGTAGTTTTTACTTTTGGAGAGCCATCGTCGCCGTAATCATTTCTCCGTGTAAAATATTACTGGCAAACTGTTTGCGTAATAACAGTATACCGCAATACGATATCGTTATAAGTAATAGGGACGTGGATACTTTTTAAGATCAATGCTCCGAACGCGTATAATTCACTAGTGCACTTGAACGATTAATAATTATTGTTCAATAACTTTCCGTGCACCACTGCAGCGTCTGGATTATGGTAATTTTTATTTATTTTTTTCACATTTTGCCGAGTGTCAAAATGTGAAGAACACACAATTCGTGGCGTAAAAAACTATAAACAAAAGTATTGTTGGACAACCAAACGCGTGAACGTTTCGCAGCGGTTTGCATAAAAAATGAAACAAACCCGCGGCACATTAATTAGGTACGCGCACTAAACCATAAATGTCGTTTGGAAAGTTTTTCGTTCACACGAATATTTTATCATTTTCGTTGCGCAATCTTTCTAACGGCATTTCTCTGATAGCGAATAAAAAAAAAAAAAAAAAAACTAAAACAATATATAAATATGCCGCAGCGGGTGACGACGACGGAGACGGCGAAACGGTATGCGCTCGTACGTAATTATACGAACACCCGATATCGGTCAATACGTTGAACGCGTATACTATAATGCGTGTATTACATCGCTGTACGTTACAATAACTACGTGGTATAACACGAGCGACTTGTGTGTTCAACACCGATGGTATATATACAGCGCGATATGGCGACTTGAAAACAAACCGCTGCGGGGGAACGTACAATTCTAACGCGTTTATCCTCCGCGAGAAATGCACGTGTATTGAACACGTATTAATGTAATAAGTGGCGTACGTAAAATTCTTTCTGGTGGCGGGAAAGGGGGGGGGGTGTTAAAGAGTCAATTCATAAAATTCTTACGAGGTCCTATATAATAATATTACACGATGGTATTGTTATTATGTCCCGTATTCGATGAAAATCATTTTGTTACTCAATCTTTAATATATACCTCTAATCATAGTAAAATGAATATAATTATATACATAATTTTACTATCGCACGTAAATATCATTTAAAAAAAAAAAAAAAAAAAACTGATGGTGGGTAGGGGGTGGAAGCGATACCGAATAACATTCGTAAAACGGGTGCCGCGCGCACGTACACGAAATACCGAACGCAAAGATGTGCCCGAGCGTTAAAGACGCGTTACGATGTTTGAAAATAACGAAATCGTTGGTTTTAATCGTCGAAACGCGACGAAAAGAATAATGTACCCGTAAAATATCGTTAGTCGTTCGCGCGGAACGCGAATCGAACGAAGGAATTAATAGTTTACACACGACCGGCGAACGAAATTTTAACGTGTATGTTACGTATAATCGTTCGCTGTTATCGGTGGCGACATCGACGCGTGAAATTGAACCATCGTCGACGAGACTTCCTGACTCGTAACGAATACATTACAACGTTGTAATACCACGAACGCGAAATACGCGTTACTTCTCGTAACCAACGCGCACGCGCACATTTTACAACCGCATGGTATACACGTCGGGATTCTCGGAGAAGTCACTAACGCGCGCGCATGTGTCGGTTTTTGGCGCTGAAACGCTCGTTGGTCGTGTTAGTCCGCGACTCGGTCGACAGGTCGAAACTATCAAATATACTTATTACGTAACGGACATATACGTATTATTATTATTATTATTATTATCATCATTATACTGTAGCGCAATGAAAATTATTGTCGATCAATGAGTCTTGATGAAAATAATCAGCACGCAGACGGTTCTGCGCCTCTGCGACGGTGCACAGTGATGATATGAACCCTCGAGTGTACATTCAATTATTTGCTGTACGTGCGCTTTTCCCTCACTTCCTCAATGTTTTGCAGACTTTCGTTAGGAAAATCGACCCGAAACTTATGAAAACGTATGCTTCTCAGAGCCGTGTTACGATTATTTTAAATATTATTTATCGATTTATAAAAATGTCACGTCAATTATATTATCCTAATAATTTATAGTTCTTGCAAAGCTCAACGGTAGTTTGAACATTATTCGACAAAAGAACCAGGTTTCGCATCGTTTTCCGTTCATATCCCTTGACATATGTGGTTGACACCAATTTTCTCGACCTTAATCCGTCGTTTATTTTAGCATACGATTCAAAGCTATGTTTATTGAGA
>NW_020272284.1:0-2167 GCF_003268045.1 Sipha flava
TTTTTTTTTTGTACTAGGTATATTGCTAAGCGTTTAGTTAATAAGACTAAATATGAAATGTGTGTAAGAGGATTAAAAACACTTAACACTTCACAAGATTGTATTGGCAAGGAAGCAGATTTGACTTGAGCAAAATCCAAAAGCAACCTTACTTATCCTGACAGCAATTTATTTATAATTATTAAACACATTGAAAATTGTTTTGCAATACATGCAAATTCAATCAATGTATTTGAAGAAACTTTTAATAAATTTTTTAAACTCAATATAAAATTGAAATTTGCATGCACTAACTCTCAACATCAATCACATATGTTAACAAATATTTTTACTTATTATATCATGATGCGTATGAGACAATACAGCTACATGCAAAATCAAAAAAATAATAAAACAAAAAAAAGTTATCTAAATTAGTAAAAACATGAATTACCAATATAATTAATAAAATTATCTGAATTAAATATTTGTAATTTTAAAATATTATACCTACTTAAATTGTTATTATTAAACTGATTAACTCATTAGTCATTACTGTGAAGTGTGAGTTGTCTGCTACTTAATTACATATATATTAATATATTTAATATTATCCATAGGTATTCGATTTCTATATTCTATAGTTAACTTAGAATTTATTCAATTTTATTGTATCATACTTATTGTACATACATTATATTAGTTATTATTATAAAATTTTCTCGTTTGGAGCGCCCATAGTCAGTTCTGACACAAAATTCAGATTAGAGATTCTTTTTGCCAGTCATATTATCATATTTCGTCGTCTAACCAGTATTATCTTAAATCATGCGCTGTACCTACACAGAAATTGATTGTTTTTCATCATCATTCGACCGCCTTAAATTCAATATTTATATATAAATTATGTCCATTGTTCATGTAATCATGTGCTCTAAATAATTGTCATTACCGGACCTCAATTCTATGAATTCGTACTTTGATGTGTCTACATAATATTATTGTACAACAAAATAAACATTGGGCGTGAAACGTCCGTTATTTATTAAAAACTTGTACTGTACGCAGCGCACTCTCATCCACAACGTGTTCAGTGTTCATCGTCAGACCGTCTTCATATTTTTCATAATTTTGTCTATGACTTTATTATTTTATTGTATTGGTGAAATATTTTATATTTTGAAATGGATCGTTACATAATACAATCATTACCCAAGACCAAAAGAGTTCGCCTGCAAACGGATGAAAACTTTGATGCCTTATACAAATTTCTAGATAAAAATTATTTTATCTACCTATATCTAGATAAAAATGATTTTATATGTCTATATCTAGATAAATTCAATTTCTACAGTATCTATCTATATCTAGATAATTTTAAATCCAGATATCTTATCTATATCTAGATAATTTATTTTTATCTAAGCACAACACTGCGTATAATTTAAGATTTTCAAATTTTAAATTACGTTTATTCGATTTTAGTATTGATTTATAACAGCTAAATGACTTCTCCTCATCAACGAAAGTGACAAGTGCATATTTCATACATGTTAATTCTTTTGGGCTGTACTCTATTTCTAAATTGTTTTATAAATTTTTTTTTAATAGTATTTCTCTATCGACTTCACAACCTTAAATCCTGAGTTTTTTCCCAATATATTTTGTAATTTAGAGTTTGTTA
The DNA here is from genome assembly GCF_003268045.1 of Sipha flava. Taxonomy (NCBI): domain Eukaryota; kingdom Metazoa; phylum Arthropoda; class Insecta; order Hemiptera; family Aphididae; genus Sipha; species Sipha flava. The sequence continues at coordinate 1,664 of NW_020272284.1, forward strand.
AAACTCCAATTTCTCCAGAAACGCGTTTTAATTGCTTAATGGCATTATCTACTATTTCTAGGCTCTTAGTTAATGCCTAAAATTTTGAAATAGTATCAACTAAAAATCCAAAATTATCGAAAATAAATGCTAAATTTTTTTGCAAGTTTTTTGAAATTTGCACCTAGGTATTTCCTACATAAAATATTGTACAGAATAATCATATATTTTTGTCCATCGTACAACACTAAAATAAAAACGTCCATGGTCCATGTCCATGGTAAAATTATCCAAAATAAACCACCGAAGTCAAACACCTTGTTTAAAAATTAAAAATAGGATAAATGTACAAATTAAATGGATTATTATACACAATATACCTAAATAATATAACTAAAAGTGTATTTACAACATTGATTATAATAATATTAAAAAAAAAATAAACAATCAATTTAATACAATAAAATAAAATAACACGCACGCACAAATATCAGGGTTTCCTTCGGGATTGGCAAACAAAGGCAG
>NW_020272284.1:5021-9943 GCF_003268045.1 Sipha flava
CGAATAACATGTGTATTGTAATATGTAACCGCATGTCGGAATCCACCTAGGTAGGTAACTTCTTATTTTTTTTACATCAAAATCATTAATATTTTCAAACATATAATATCATGATGTCTATTTAGCTAATTTTTTAAACGCATGTTCGTATTATTATATAATATCCAATGCGTGATTTGATTTCGATTAGTTTTAAGCCTTTAAACGCGTGTTTATAAATTATATAGGATGATAATGTTAAAATAGTAATTAATGTTATTTCGTAAATTAATCCATGTGGGGTTTTAAAATACAATACAGAATATGGGTATATATACACGATATTTGTACAATAATTACATTCAACTCAACAGTTAATCTTCCTCTTTTTTCCATTGATATCATTATTATTATTATTGTCAAATTATTAAGAAGCGTAATTTTGTATATTTTTATTGTAAACTGAAGTTTGAAACATACAATATGGTAAGAAAAACATTTTGAATGTACCTATTATTTTACCATGCTACTTTAATACAAAACATCCAAAAAAAGATTCTTTTACTTCAATTGATTTAGTTCCGTAGTTTACAACAACATAACGCAGTATAACACTCAATTGGTCAATTTTTGTTATATCTTGTGTAGAATCTACAATTATTGAGTAATATTTAGATATTTTTACTTCATTTGCTAGAATATTTAATATTTCTGAGGATAATAAATGAATTAATTCATTTTGAATTTTCCAACTCAGATATTTTATTTTATTATTTTCATTATTCAACAGATTATTTAAAACAGGATCAAAATCTGCCATCAGCCTTACAGTCCTGATAAAGTTTACTTCTGTAGTATTTATTTTAGTTTTACTGTTTTCATTTCCTCGAAGGGCAGTATTCCTTGCAGTTTAAAATAAAATGATTTTTGATTAATCTAATTAAAACACTTCTCCAAAAACTAGCTTCTTTAACAATTTTATCTTCCATATGTTTATCTATAGTTTCGTTTTTTAACCAACGTACTCGGACTTCAGTGGCTTGAATGTGCTGCTGAGAGATTTCATGTGTTCCAATTTTTTCTCCAATATGATGCCAATCATTAATTCCTGATATCCAATTTATTTTAAAATTGTTTTTTTTCCTATCAGCAAAAAGCCAACATGTTTCACAATATGTACAATCTAAAATAACTGAATAGCATATCCATGTTCTGGGTAAACGCAGTCCTGTGTTTGTGGTTTTGTAATAAAACTGTACTGAAAATCGTCTAAGGATACCTTTACCATCGGGGCTGTATGGAAATTCAATGTTTACGGGTTTACATGGTCCGTGCAATAAAATACTTCTCTTCAAATCAGATTTTACAATATCCAACTCTTTAAAATGTCCCCGGTCAGTTGGATAATCAGTTGTTAAATCTAAACCTATAAATAAAACAAAAGGTACTATAAAATTATAAGGTAATGAATATCAAAATGATTGAACTATTTTAAAGTTTTAAATATCTAAATACATTTAATATCAATTAAAAAGGATTTTACAATTTACCTAATTATTAATATTAATTTATTTATCATACCTAATTTATATTTTTACATTTTAACAATTTTGAGAAGTATAATTTACCTGGTTTATCAATTATATTTAATTCAACATGATCACAAGTTACAGACAATTCCACATTTGTATTTGCATTTGTTTCATTACTAATTAAGTTTGTAGAAAAATGTTCAACTAAAAGAAAAAAAATGATACCTATTATGAACAATTATTATAGGTATATTATTAAACAACAAAATGGAAATTGCAAAATAGAAACAACAAAAAATAAGTTAAAGCAATATTTATACAGTTGTACCATTAAGTAATTAATATATCAACATTATTATAAATAATTTTATTGAAATATGGTTAGGCATTTATTTTAATAAGCTAATTCATTACCTAGTTAGTATTTTTACATTTTAACAATTTTGAGAAGTATAATTTACCTGGTTTATCAATTATGTTTGATTCAACATGATCACAAGTTATAAACAATTCCACATTAGTATTTGCATTTGTTGTATTATTAATTAAATTAGTACAACTGTTAACTAAAATATACAAAAAAGATAAAAAAAAAAAATTATTTACAGTTGTGTACAGAATGTAATATTATAATAACTAAATAAATGTAAAAATATTAAAACTAAATTGCTTTTAAGATTTTAAATTTAAAAATAATATTATCATCCAGTATTTCAAATATTAGTTATTTTTACCTGCATTATCCACATTATTCTTTACTAAAAACATATTTAGTGAACCTTTTAATTTTTTTATTTCTTCCTCTTTTTTAAGTTTCATTTTTATTTTTGTCAAACCACTAAGATGTTTTGACATTTTTACAAAAATATTGTGAAAATAACTAAAAAGTAAAAAATCACCTCTTGATTAACACACGTTAAGTTGGGTAGTGGCCAATGGGTAGTGAATTGTTAATTTGTGTTAAATCAAAACAAAACAAATGATGTTGTAGTTCTATTTTTATTTTGTGGTATTATAATAATATAAGAAGACAAATTGTAAATACTCAGTGTAGCCAACCAGATAAGCTTTACAGTGTTTTTTTTATAAAATAATCAATTATAATTATTATTATTTATATATAATTATTAATTATATCCACGATATCGTAATTATATCTGTGTAATTTTTAAAATAAGTTAGATATGTCATATAATAGAGTTATCATCTGTTTTATTTTTACATTTTTTCAATTCAAAAATTGTTGTTGACATTTTTATAATTAAAAACTAGGAAAAAAAAATAATAATAGGTGGATCATTTATGGGCCTCTTTAAAAAATAAATTTAGGCCCTTTGGCAGGGCTTTGCCCTGCCTGCTTTGGTGCTAGTTGCGGCACTGGTTTTCATATGTTTCCGTTACAAAAAAGATGCATGTGACATTTTTTATATAACGCGTAGGTATCCGTAACACAATTGATTGTTACTCTGAAATGTAATTAATTCAATGTTTTTAAAAGATACCGACAATTTCATTCAAAAAAGACTATCTTCTATAAACCTTCGCTTTTGTACGAACGGGAGATAGTGCTCCGATATATATGTACATCCTATAATTCGGGTTAACCTTAAGGCGTTATCTGGACAAGTTGTATCCTCTCGAGAGAGTAATAATTATGTTAGTGAATTATATTCTCAATTCACAGAAATTGCTTAAGTTAATTTGGGTTCCTCGAGAAAAGGTAACGTTTAACAAGCTTTATTTAACACAATAAATAAATCTCTTAGATCTAAATTTTAACCATCTATTTACCCAATTGTTTTTTCATAATCATTGTCTCAAACTTAATCTTCAATATTATCAAACGAAATATGATTTCTGATTGAAAATTGAGTGTGTTTAAATTCGATAACATTTTAAACGCAACATGCAGTGGTTGGAGTATTAATTATAATGGCCAAATTCACACGATTATTAATAATATTTTATATTTTTACCGAATCAGATGTTTTCTCGATTTGTTGTATTTCGGTTTCACTTTTCAGCCGGTACGGTATTTTTGTCTTATGCAACTATACAGGTACACAATGTGTAATGGTTTTTTTCATAGTTGTTTTTATTAATTTGTTTTAATTCTAATTCATAGCATACTTGTATGTTAATAAAAACGTGTCTAAATGGATTTGAATACATTTATAACAATGCATTAATGCCGGAAGTATCGTCAACAGCAACGAATTTTAAATCGAAGATTCTGGGCACGTTCAACTGTAATAAATATGTTAGGCTTATTTAATACATTTATTTGCCAATTACGACAGGATGAAACAAAATTCTTTTATACTTTTCGAATATCGATAGGTATCTACATTTGATGACCTGTTGAAAAGAGTAAAACTAAGTCTGAGAAGGTGAGATATATAGTTTTATTTTTGTATTTATTTAAATTTCAATGAAAATAATAACTTTTAATGAACAATAAGAACTATAAATTATTAATATCTTGAGGCTATCAACATTTTCACTTAACTTAATATTTACCTAACTATTTAATATATCTATATCTAAACTAAATCAACAAAATTATATTCTTCAGACTATTGACTAAAGTATTATTACAATTGTAGTTCATATGATCGAAACTAGTGGTCAAATCACATTCTCAGTGCTAGTACTGTTAGTAGGTCTACGGTTATATTCTGAAAATATGATTGAGGTTGTTGAAGCAGTTGGGGTAATATTCATTATTTGGTCACGGATTATGATATAGGAGTTGGTATTAATAATTGATATTGACTACCATGGTGTGTATATTGCGAGTTATTTCTTTTGATCATTTGTAACAATGAACGCAAGCTTAAAATGATAAAATTTCATCCTCATCAGGTGATGACATGCTGGGCAGAAGACTTTTGAAAATGATAAATTATAGTTATCTTCGTTTCTAGGTGTATCAATTCGGTGATTGATAAATTTTAACATTTTGCATACAATTTTTGTGTCAAATATGACTTGCGCTTCTTCTGTGTATTAGAAATATTTGGTTGATTAGTTGGTGATGTATGGTGATTAATGATACGATTTTTTAATTATTGTCAATTTGAGTTGTTTTTTGTTTTCGTATATCATCAACGCTTTCTTAAGCAATTGTGTTGCGTTGGTTTTTTTTTCTTAAAAACACATTTGATCATGATAAAAATAAAATCTTGTTGGCTTAGCACATGGGTTCTCAACCTTTTAAGATCTGCACCCTCTTTAAAACTATTTTATGAGTTCACGCCCCACCCCCTCACTACTATAAGATTGATGTATGCATAATATTTATATGTTAACTATTCTACTATACTTTAATTTTGGTTATTTGATTAATAAGAATACAAATTCAATGAAGTTTTTTTAATATTAAATTAATTTTATTGGATAAAAAAAAAA
>NW_020272285.1:0-27213 GCF_003268045.1 Sipha flava
TTTTACAGTCGTTTATACTTGTTTTTGCTTTTATTCCCGTCGTTTGTGCTTAACCCATTTCTGAGATGTTAAACATTGAAGGAGGGAGGGGTCTAAAGACATGCTTAATAAATTCAAAATATATTTAAACACACTTTTTGTGTATATTGTTTTATCAACACATTTTATAAAGTAAACTTAGTATATGTAAGTAACCAATTTTTTATTTATTATCGACCTGTTCGTTTATTCCAAGTTTGTGCAGATTTGTGATCAAATTTCGACAGAAAATTCTGATTTACTTGGGTTTTTTTTTTTTCATACTTTAAGTAATGACCAACATATTTTTTTTAAAAATGAATTTGCATACAAAATAATAAGACCTTTTCTCTTTGTTTATATTTGAGAAAACCAAAACAATACGTTCATTATTGAAGGATATCTATTTTCCAATTTATAAATGCCAATCACCTTTTTTAAATTAAATAACATTCAAACAATTATTATTATATCATTAGCTTTTTACACAGCATATATTTATATAATAAAATATTTTTCATATGACAAATTTTCTTAGGTATACATTTAATAAAAATGTAATAATTTATTGATTTCTTGAAATATAAAGTAATTCTACAATAAATATGAAAGTATATATATGTAACATTTTATAAAAGTTTTAAATTAAAATTACAAAAAATATTTTACTAATAATAACAAATTTGATATAAGTATAAGAACATTTTAACATTAATTACAAACATTTAAAAAAAAAACAGATATTATAATAGTTATTTACGTAAAAATTAAAACGTATGAACATTTTAATTAAAAAATAAATGACACATTACAGTTTTTAAGTTTTTGAATAAAATTTTAAATTAAAACATAAATTAATTATTTAAAATACATTATTTAAAATGCTTTTTGACTTATTCAAATTAAACAAATATACTAACATTAGTAACCTAATACTTTTTTATTTAGTGTACAGTATGAATTGACAGTTAACATTTGTGGATGCTCTTACGTATCGTGTGGAATGCAGTTGGTCATCACATCGTTCCCATGTAATATTAGTTTCCCTCCAATTGTATGATACATAATGCCCAATTGCATTAATTTTTTTGGATTTTGGTATTATGAAATTAATAATACCTCTGAGTGTGAATTTGTTATGTAGCACATTTATTGTTGTTGGAATGTCACTCAAAACGACAGTTAATTCAAAGTCTAATTTTTTTTCCCAACTCAAGACTTTGGAAAACTGGTTCAATGAAAAAATGTTTTCCAAATGTAAAATTTGTTTTAAATTTTGTACATGGTCCGCAACGTGCCAAAAACCATTTTTGACCACGGGATGGTGAAGATAATATAGTAAAGGAACTATTGCTATTACTGATTCATTCATCCTCACGACATTAACAGATTTTGTTATAGAATTAATAAACTTGTATTAACGTTTTATTGATATTTTGTATCTACTAAAAGCCAACCGAAGGTGGTTTGCGTACTTATGCAATTTCATCAACCATGTGTTATTTACTATTATAAATTATAACTTTTAACTTTTTGCTAAATAGACACCAGTCTTGTAAAGTATTCGAATACTTTTTGAAGTATTTATATGCTATTCTGAATACAATTTATTTTTTTTTTTATTTTTTAAGTATTTTGATTATTTCTTAATTGTATTTTTACTAAAATTTAAATACTTGTATTAAAATATCATAAAGTATTTTATTAATTTTAATTTATTATTTAAAAAAAAATCGATTTTGTTGAAAACTAATATTATGTTTTTGTATAGTAAAAGTAGGTAGGTAATAGCAATGTTACCACACTAAATACCACATTACATTTTATATAGTTTCTGTTTTGGAATTTTTTAAGAAAACTGAAAATCTAATAAATTTAAAATAGTTCCAAATTAATAGTAATATTACCAATTTTTATTATATTTTTTTCATTGAAATTTAATCATTATTAGTTAAATTATATGTGAATGCAGAATGAAATATGTGAATATGTATTTATCTCTAAATAGTCAGACATGTTATAATAATTGTTAAGATTCATGGAAAGTAGTAACATAATAGTTACCTATACTGGTGTACAATACATATATATATAATATAGCATAGAATTAAAAAAAATACTTGGATTTGTATTCAAATACTTTGTAAGTATTCATAAAATACATTTTTATAATAGTATTTTAAAAGTATTTTTAATACTTTTTTATTCGAATACTATTATTAGTATCTTAATACTTTTTCAAAAGTATTGTTTATAAACTGTGTTTACGGTTAGACACGTAGGTATGCATAAGTTTCAGTGCGAATTCGCAGTACCTAGCCTACCAGATCTAAAATTCCGTGGCCGGATAAAATGGTCGCTTAAACGTCAATCCAAATTTAAAAATGACAAAATAAAAAAGGTTTCATACAATTTTAAAAACGTGTTATGATATTATCATAGAAGTTTTTTCAAAATGAAAATTCATCAATAATTATTATATCACTTCGGGGTTTTGGTGAGAAGAGCTCTTATTGTTTTAAAATACACGTAAAAATATCAAATATTTAAATTTTTGTACGCAAATTAATTAAAAAAAAAAAAATAAAGTGGGTCGGTCTTTATAAAAAAAATCCCAAGTAAATCAGAATTTTCTACTGAAGTTTGATCACAAATCTGCACAAACTTGGAATAAACGAACAGGTCGATAATAAATAAAAAATTGGTTAGTTACATATACTAAGTATACTTTATAAAATGTGTTGATAAAACAATATACACAAAAAGTGTGTTTAAATATATTTTGAATTTATTAAGCATGTCCTTAGGCCCCTCCCTCCTTCAATGTTTAACAACTCGGAAATGGGTTAAGCACAAACGACGGGAATAAAAGCAAAAACAAGTATAAACGACTATAAAAATTTGAACTCGAAAGTCCGATGTAGTGGGGGGGCTGAGCATGTCCCCAGCCCCCCCACCTTGAAAGTTCAATAACTTGGAAACGGGTTGAGCACAAACGACGGGAATAAAAGCACAAACAAGCACAAACGACTGTAAAAATTTGAAGTCGAAAGTCCGAGGTGGGGGGGCTGGGGACATGCAGCTTATCAAATCATATCCTCAAACTTCACATTCTCAGAGTACTCTTACATATTCAAAAAATGTTAATGAAATTAAATGTAAGTCAAAGTATTGTTTATTAAATTTCTATGTATCATCATTGATATATTTAAATAAAATATATTGCATTCTTAATTTTAGTAGTAGTTGTAAATAATCATTATAGCATATTTTGTCATCAAATATTTTTACCATCCAGCTGTAATAATATATCTATATTATATTATATTTTAGCAACATCATTCCTGCCGAAATCTAAAGAGCAAAAAACTGACAAATCCATTTCTAAACCAAATAAAGTAATAAGGAAACCATTATTTGAAGAAGTTCAATCTCACACTAAATCTTATTCTCAAAGTTCAAAACAACAAAAAAGTAATGATTTTATTTTTATGATTTGTTGTGTTATGAATAGCATAACATTTTAAATTACATTCATATATTTTTGTGTTTTATCAGATAAAAGTTCAATTGTGAAAGAACTTTTCTCAACAGAGAAACATATGACCAGTATGCAGCCAGCTACTCCGATATATTCAAAATATAATAATGAAATAAAATGTAAGACAAATTATTTTTCATTAAATTTATAATATGTATTATTGCATTAATACATTTTAATAAAATATGTTATTGCATTCTTAAATTTATAGTAGGTGTAACATTATTATATATTTTGTCATCAAATATTTTTATCATCCAGTTGTAATAATGTGTATCTTTTATATATCTTTTAGCAACATCATTCCTCCCGAAATCTAAAGATCAAATCCCTGACGGATCCATATCCAAACCAAATGAATATTTGGGTATTGAGAAAATGGGTAAGATATTGAATAATATTTTATATTTTTTTAACTTAATGAATGTCTTCAATTTTTATGTTACAGATCGCGAGTTTCAACAACATATGAACAGAAACATAGCATTTTTAAAAGTTGAAATAAGGAACATTCAAAACAACCAGTTGGTTATTTTGGAGCGACTAGATTCAATCCAATCTCATTTAGAAGATCAACCACTTATTGATAAAACAAATTCATCTATAAATGAGTTGGCTAATTATCAATTTCCTATTGACAATGTAGTAGACCTTTATACATTTGAGGATAATATAAGTGGGGACCAACAGTTCAGAACTCATTTGGTAATATATCAATAGTAATCTATGTATCTGATTTTTTGTTTCTGTCTTAACTATTTGTTTTTTAATTATTTAATTTAGGTACCTATATATAAAAAATATTTAAATGTGTGTATGGCAATTTACATATAATTTAATATATATATATGAGAATAATATAATATATACATTTTATAATATATATATATATATATATATATATATATTTTATATACGAGGTGTTCAATTCAAATAGTATGGACACGGTTATTAGGCTAATAATTGTCATTAGTCAACAGATAACACTGACTTTGAACTATTTTATTAGGTAAAATATGTAATCATCTCATTATAAAATTATATTATATTATCGTTTACCAGTACCAATTAGTCTAATGACCGTTTCCATACTTTTTGAACACCCCGTTTATACAATTCAGTAAGCATGATAACCCTCATTTTTTCTTTAATAATACATTTTTTTAAATTCTGATTTTTGACATTTTTAAATGTACTTGAAGATAATCTTTAAATTTTTAAATATTTTTGTACTAATAATGGAGTGTCCTTTGGCAATACAAAATTCTATATATTTTTTTAATAGGTTCTCACTTCCTTTTTACTTAAAAGTATTTAGTAGATAATTTTTTTGAAAAATTTGAATGAGTAGTATAGTACAAAGATAATATAGTCTTTATGTTAAAGATGGTTTTATCAGATATAAGCTATAGATGAAATATTGGAACTAGTATTTATTATACTTAGGCTTTTTTTTACAAATTATTAATATTGCTGTATGGATTAATATTAATGACTGAAATGTCCAAATCACTCCCTAATAATAACACTATAATACTAAAATCAGATTTTAAACATTTTTGAATAACTACAATAATTATAGAATCAACAATATATTTATTCCAATTATTAAAACTGTAGGTGAAAGAATTGTCATATATCGGAGGAAAGCACACAAAAGCCATGGTACAACGAATAATGTCAAAATTATTCAAAGATGAATTATTAAAAAATTATTCATTCACTGGAAAGAAAGGAAAAACCCCATTCTCTTCATTGGCGATTTGTTCGGTAATATTTGGTAAGTTTATATTTTTGTGCAAACATATATTTTTTTTAATGTTTTATTAGGTACTTATTATAGGTAATATAAAATAAAGTCTACCTTTAAGGCTATATAAGCATACTACTTGAATATAATTTTTATTCCAGGGTGATTTACCAAGCATGCCAAAAACCCCTTTTTATTTAATAATGAGTTTATTCAAAATCTGATTTTTGCATTTTAAATATTTTTAATATACTTATAAAGACCACTTCTACATAAGTACTTATATAGTCTATATAAGAATAAGTGTCCTACGTAGAATATACAATTTTCTATTTTTCAAATGACATATTATATTATATTACATTATTATTTCATTTTTTTGTAATACCATTTTAAGGACTTATTTTTAGTATAAACAACTTATATTAGAAACTTCTTATTTGAATTGTTCATATTAGGTACATCAGCATTTAAAAAAAAAAACTATCCATTTGATAATAGTATCATGTTTATTTTTATTTTTTTAGAAGCTGTGAAAAAACAAATAAAATTTAAAAACGTTCCACAAAATGAAATTGAGGAAACTATCAAATATATTTTGGCTCAAGCTCCATTCAACCTCAAACGTTCAACTTCTAAAATGGACAAACAGTCTTCTAGCTCAGCTATAATGCAGTCTACAACATAATATATAATATATACTTTTAAAAATGATAGTATACCAATAATTGGATAATTATTATTATATATAATATATTGTTATTTTGTATTTTTACTTGAATATAAGCATAAATTCTAATAATGTGTTTTTTGTTATATTATTTATAGTTGATAAATTATTTTTAGTTTTAGTATTTTATAATACAATTGTTTAAAATTTTGAATGACAACATTTGACCAATACTGGATAAATGAAAATAAATATTAATCAATATTTAATTTTAAATTTAAATAAACATTTATTTGGTTCAATTTTAAATATACCTCCAACTTTGGTTAAACATAAATCAATATATTATAAATTAATATAAAACATTAGTTTTAATGCTTAATAAATATTGAAATGTAATGATTATAAAATATTTTACTTTCAATTAGCATTCATGATTTACTTTTGGTTCAACTAATGTACCTGCAACATTGGGAAAATATAAAAGAATGAAAAATCAATTTATTTTAAACATTTATTTAACATTCAATATTGGATTTTAAATTTTAAATAAACATTAATTAATGTTAACTTGCTGTGTGGGAGTGATTCAACTTGCATGATCAACTTGAAAGTATCCTCGCTTTGCTTCGTTATGAGTTCCCTAAGGTTTTTTATCTCCTCCGTGAGTTCTTCTTTGAAGTTCTCAATTGACGTAGTATGGGGCTCTGGAGGTGGAGACGTCTTCTCCTTTTGCTTCACAAGTACAAACTGGCTTAGTAACATCTTAGTGCTTGCTGTGTACTCTTTTAGTTCCCGATGGACATTCTTGTTGTTACTGGCAAAGAGCGCCATGGTGTTCACGTATTTCTGCAGCATGTTGAGCAGCTCCTCTTCACTTAATGTTGCTATGTTGATGGTCTTCGTAGCATGCTTTTTTAAGCTAAGGTTAGGTCCAATTCTGTCCGATTCGAAACCATTGAAATGGGTTTGACTGTCTCAGCTGTAATGTTACCTGATGGAAGGGCCACGCTGGACACCCCCCCCTCCCCAACCGTCGTTCCCCCAGAAATCCAACCCTCCCGGTAGGAGGGCTTCGGGATGAGATTCGTTTTTCTTCATTGCACTGTTAATATTTGGCAGTATGGTTGGCTTGTCGGCCACCGAAGAAGCCAGCCTCGCTCTGTCCGTTTTGCGTCGGATGTGGTTCTGATGGTCCAATCTCCACCGAGGGTCGACCGTTCTCCCGGAATTCGATTTACTGTTTTCCTACAGGGTCCGTTTGCTGGCGGTAGCAGGTGGTTACCATACCTGCCATCCCCAAACAATTAAGGTCAGAGGCGGCTCTTTGGCGGCCCCAACTAATTAAAGTCAGGGCGGAAGAGTTGGGTACCTCTTATAACCGACCGGAATCAGTAAGCCCCCCCCCCACCACGTCAAGGTGGGTCCCGTCGGGGGGGACGCGTTACTACCTATGCGCTATCCTAATCATATTGACATAAGGTTTATAATGGATGATATTTAAAGTGAATGGAAATCGGTGATTTTCCGTCTTTACTACCATACGAGCACATTATGTATGACAAAATAAGTAACTGATTTTTAACTAAGTTTAGTTACTTATATTTTTTAATCAACATAAGACATATTGTTTATGTTTTATCAATTCATTTGTTTGTCATTTTATGTTATCATTTTCGTGCGATGCGTATCTGCAGCCCTCGTCGGCGGCGGTGATAAGCCTCCGTGTACGACCGGCCGGGTACGCAATCGCGCTGTTATCATCGCATGAAAATGTCATTATTCCACGTTTTAAAATTTTATCGGTTATGTTTCGTGTAAGTTTCAAGTCATACTCTCAGTACCACAAAGTTCATTAATTTCGAGTGTTTTTCAATTTTATGTGGTGGCACTGAAGCATTTTATCTTCATTGTGGTGTCCGGCGGTCTTAGCCTTCGTACACTCTTAATTAAATACTTAGAAAAATTACTGGTTTATTGATTTAACACTTAGAATAAACACAAAATATTAATAACAGTTAAAAACTGGGTAGAGAATTATTACTCGCGGCGATGTGGCTGTTACAATATCCACGACAAGTAATAATTTATTTAACAGGGGAAATGATCAGTATAACTGCCTATCTACATCTGATTAATGCTAAATGCTCAACTCGTATTTATACAGGTTCCAATGACGTAAAAGTAGCCTAATTCTAATATTACTTTATTTTGCCCTCTATTTAGCATTATTATGTAAAGACGTGAAACTACTTGTTGTTTTCACCTTTACCCTGGTTTTTCTGCGTATATGCGAATTTAATATATTATCTATTTTATACATATACTATTTTAATCTATTAAATAATCAAAATATTATTTTAATTATTAAATTTAGCTGGACCTTGGCGAATTTATTAATATGCGTAATAAGTTATTTTTGATTATTAAATATTGATTAATTAAATGCTGATTATAAAATACGCCTAGTGTCGCGCTCAGCGCTTATATAAACATAAGGGTGCCTTCACGACAGGGCAGTAGGCCACCAAACGTGCAGCACTACCGACCTATAACACTATCAAAAAAAAAAAATTAAATAATAAAGACCAAATATGTGGTATATGGAATTATAATAAAAAACAAACTAATATAAATAGTGTGTGGCCCACACGGCACACACCAAATAATAAAATAATAATAAGTGTTGGCCCTACAGCGGCACAACAATAAATATATAAATAAACACTATCAAATAAATATAATAAAAAATCTACGGCCCCACGGCACGCAAATACAAATAATTTAAATACAATATGTGGCCCACATGGCGCACGGAAAATAATAAATAAATACAATAATATAAATGGCGTGCCTACGACGGCTAGGCCCGTCGGCCTTTAAAACACAAATGAACAAATATGGTCGACCAATACTCACATTAATATGTGACTATGTTGAATGGTTGATTGCATCCACGCGACCGCACCAACCCTGTGACTAGACAAATGCCTTAGACGGCACACCGCAGTGTATATGTGAATAAAATTAGTCACAGAATTGGTACGTGCGACCACCCAAGCACAGTCACCACGAAGATAGGTCTACAGCAAAGACGAAGACAATACGAATGAAAACCACGTTAATCACAACTGGCTGTTGGCAAGTGACCACCCTAGAACACGGTACTATAAATGATAGGCAATGACAATTGAGCAGAACGCCACTTACCAGACAGCCGACACGAAACACAAGAAAACACTGAAAAACGGGGTTTGAACAAAATGGCTGCAGACCGATACACGAAACACGAAGACACTTCAGGTGATGTGTACACCACGACGCAAAAAGGAAGACAGCGAATTGGTGCCGTCGACATTTACCACGAAGGCTTTGGCCGCCGGACACCACAACGAAGATAAATGTCTCAGTGCCACCACACTAAACCAAAAATACACGAGAACTTACGAAACTTTGGCACTGAGAACATGACTTTTACTTTTACAAAAACATAACCGACAATATGAAAACGTGGAAATAACGGGCATTTTCGTACGACGATAACAATACGATTACGTAACCCGATCGGTCGCGCACGGAGGCTTATCACCTCCGCCGACGACGGCCGGGGATACGCAACGCACCGCTATACATCGCACGAAAATGATAACATAAATGACAATTAAACACAACACCTAGCCTTGGGCTTACTACATTACATACATTTATATACTTAAACCCGGCAACGACGGGTAATTCAGCTAATGTAAAATAAAGAAAAAATATATATTTAAAGATGCATTAACATAAACTTCCCCCCAGGGGGGTGCTTGGTAATTAGCACTACGAGTTTGGGGAACCCGGGGCCCCGAGCTATGATACTGGCTTTTACTAGCTGGCTCAATTTGGTTCTCCAGGTTGGGGGTTTGACAATGGGCTAACAACCCGTCACTGTAAAAATCTTAATTGTTAAGGAACCAAAACTAAAGCCTCGGGACAGAGATCTGGACAAAACACAACGGAAATGACCCGGACTATAAGGATTCAGGATTGGATTTTTTTATGTAATGTTCTTTTGGCTCACGTCAGTCAATTGTTGACGGATTTCAAATTGAAGGTGGGTTCTCAATATCACATTTCAGTTTGAATAGCTTTGATGTCGTTATGGCACCCGGAGCATTTATTAACTTTGATGAACCCGAAGAAATGGATGACGGCGAACCTGGCAAGCGACAAGCAATTGGAGGACTACAATATGGAACATATTCCTATGAAGAAAAGAATCAAGTCCATGTAGCTAGTGGCTCTCCAATTTATGAGCATAGGCTTAGAGGAATTGTCGATGGAATTCGTAATATTGACTTTCGAGGCAATGATCGATACATCAGCGACGTTATTGTCCCCTGTGGACCTAACGGAGTTGATGAAGTTTGTAAAGAATTACAAACTATGTTGTGACAGTTTCCTCTAAAGCTCCTAGTCACTGTCACAGCCCATGGCGACCATGTCCATTGCGTCCACGTCTGCCGACAATCAAACTCGGCTTGTCGGTGTATATGGTTGCAATGATCCGTTCTCTATCTGGACTGAGAAAATATCGTGCGATATTTTTCTACAGACGTCCGGGAACCCCAACAAATTGACGGCGTCGGTTCCTATGGAGGATTACGTGTATGTGGTAACGGGTTATTTGCAATACGTTCATAATTCGTATCTGAAAGAAGTCATTGTGTCCACAATGGTGAAAAGATATGGGTCGTCGTATCGTTTTAACGTCGCTCGTTTAAAAGAAATTGACATTTCGTATACTCGTAACAGACATTTGCCTAATGTACGAAATTACGAGAATAGATTACAAATGTTTCGAAATAATAAAAAATTTTACGAACCGTTTGTAGCGACTCCGTTTCGTATTTATTTAAACGACCTTGCTGATAGTATGTCGAATAAATTAAAAATATACAAAGGCACTATAAAAATACCGGCACCGAAAACGTGTCATTTTTGTTTGCAAACACTATAGAAAAAATACACATCGTAATAGAGAATTGCTACAATTATGTTATCCGTTATTAAACCAAGCTACATATAACGATAAATTCGACCACATGTACCAGTCTAATTATATGGATAATATTGACTTTTCGTAAATTTAGAAAGTCAGATCTGGAAGGACTCAAGGACACGAGGGAAATGCGGAAATATGCGTCACTGAAATACCGAACGACGTTCCCAGGGAACTCGGTGCACTTGCAGAATCTCAAGACGACAATGCGAAACACTCTGCCGTTGATGAAGAAATCGGATACGATGAGGGAAGTTCCAGTGTCAAATCAGTATGCGTCTATCCAACGTTGCTAAAAAATTTGTTGTACCAGTATCCTTGTTGTCCACCTGACGCGTTCACCAACATCAAAGAATTTTATTTGAATAGTAAATTAAATAATATACTAGAAGAAGACAAAAAATGTAAAGTAGTTCTTAGGAATTGGTGCGCTATTATACGAGATTGGAGTATTAATGAATTCGTTGAATACTATAATAAACCTAATGCACGACTTACATTTTAATGCGTACGCTAGAGGCCCGGGAACAGTTTATTACGATATCGATAAATCCATTTCAATTGCTTCCGAGTTGTTGATGTATCAATTTGAAAACAACGAGGGTGTTATTTGTCGTTTTTTACAAACTCTAGTCGACGTATTAGATAAAAAAATTCCGAAAAGAAATAGCATGCTAATATATTCTCCTCCGAGCGCGGGCAAAAATTATTTTTTCGATGTCGTAGCCGCCTTTTTTTTGAATTACGGTATGTTCGGAACTGCCAACGACTACGGCTACATTGGAATCGTTTCCGATCCGATCCGATCCGACCAACATCCTACTCATCCGATATTTGTGGCTACATCATATCCGATTTTGTACCGACTAAAATCAAATATTATATTGTCATCAGATCATCTGCTGCGACTTTTATTTTATTTGCACGTACCTTCTTTTACAGTTAACACGTGTTTTGGTGCTGTTTCAACTTAAAATTTTTAGACAATATGTTTTCAAGTTCCAGCAGTTCAGGCTCAGAAGACGAATGGAATGATTTATTGGATAGTAGTTATAATTTGTACTTAAATAGTCCAAGGTCTTGCTGGGTGCACGATTTATTGACAGATTATAAAAATGGAGAATATTTTCAAATATGTATTAAACTTCGAGAATACCCGGAAAAATTTAAAGAATATTTTCGAATGAGCATACATACGTATAATTACATATTGCAGATGCGAATTACAAATTCATATTTGTAGATGTAAGAGCCTACGGTGAGCAGAGTGATAGTGGTACGTTTTTAGCCTCAAATTTATATGACATAATGGATAACTACAAAAATTCATTACCTCTTCCAACAAAAATCAAAGATACCGAAATTGATATGCCATATGTAATGCTTGCTGATGACGCCTACCCTTTAAAAGAATATATTTTGAAGCCATATTCAAAGCGACAACTGACACATGAAGAAATGATATTTAATTATAGACTTTTACGTTGTAGACGTTGAGTCGAATGTGCGTTTGGAATAATGTGTACCAAGTGGAGACTATTATACAAACCTATCGAAACTAAAATTGAAAAAGCAGAAAACATTGCCAAAGCCATAACTTTACAGCATAACATTATAATAGATTTAGATGGAAGCCCTAACGCGATGGCAATAGAAGAAGCAATGGAAAGTTTCGAATTTCAAAAAAAAAAAATCAATAAATTACAAATATTTCACGAAAAAGTCTTAATAGATATTCAAATGATGCAAAACAACTTAGAGATACATTGAAATCATATTTTAACAGTCCAATTGGAAAAATTTCATTTCAATAAATTTGTTGTTATGGAAAAAAAAGTAATTAAATAATAAATTTAGTCATAGTCCATGATATATTTTACACTGTAAAATATTTTATACTAATGTTATATAACATTATATAAATAATAATAATAATGTAATATAATAATAATAATAATAATAATAATATATACTATTTTTATACTACTATAATACTATTTTAATATGTACTATCTAATATCTATTATTAATTTGTATTCCTTTTATATACAGGTATGATGAAAAAAATAATTAAGTTTCAAATGTTTCAAATGTTTCAATATAATAAATATGTTAATATTATATAAAATAATATTTGACTTACCTCTCAATATTTCATTGACCTCTTTCCATTCTTTCTGTTTTAAGTTTCTGTTTTGATATTGTGATTTCCTTTTGTCCCATAATGCTGGTTTTGAGTGAATAATTTCAATTAGGCGCTCTTTATCGTATTCCATAATTAAATTTAAATTTATTATGTTATTTTACTTTTAATATACAATTTTAATTTTAATTTATTTAGTTTAACAAAATTATTGAACACACTGCAGACACAATTGACAAGTCACAAATGTCAGGCACGACAAGACAACAAGTACACGTGTGGGTACATGTCGACCTGTGCACACTAACACACAATAAAAACAATAAATATGGTAGTAATCAATTTTAGGTTTGGTATTTTGATTACAATTTTAATCAAAAAAAAATTTATTTTGTCCGACTCGTCGGATGAAAAACAAATCAATTTGTTTTAAAACCGACGTAACCGACTAGTCGGTACGTCGGAAACGGTCGGAACGGATAAATATAGCCACTACCGAAATTATACATAGTTTGTTTTTTTTCCGACTAGTCGGATTATCGGATCGGATCGGAAACGATTCCAATGTAGCCGGAGCCAACAAAACGAATAATTTCAGTTTTTCCGATGGCGCGGACAAACGTCTCGTTATATAGAACGAACCCAATTACGAAATGTATCATTTGGAAAAAATGAAGGAACTATTAAGAGGGGATACCACTAGAGTGCATGTTAAATACTAACCCGTCGTTCAAAGACCGTTTATCAGTGTACACTTGGATAAGCGCACCTTTCCTGAAAATGTATAATATAAAACTTTGTCCGTTATTATTTTATCATTTATTAAATAAATACAATATTACATATTTTTGTGTCGTGTATGTAACTATCCTATTTTATTGTTACAAATTGATTGTACATTGACGACAAATCGTCACGCCGCATTCCAACGATCTGAAATAACGCTTGCTATCGAACAATTTCGTATAAGCATTGTCTTGCAGTATTGTTCACTTTTTCCGTATTTTTATTAATTCTTATTTGCATGAATCCAGATATTCAGTTTTTTTTGTTCACCATAATAACGGTGTCATTTCCGGTAATCGATTTTCCCGAAATCCCGTTAAAAACTCCTATCGGTTTTCCCAACAATCCCAATTTAGGGCTATAAAAATACTGGGCAACAGTTTTCCCGGTTATGAAACTAGCGTCTATTTTCGTAATGAGTTCTTTCAATAACGGCCACCCTAGTTCTATGCTGTGCCCTTTGTCCGCGACCATCGTGTAATAATGATTGTTGTAAAACGGAAAGTGAAAAAAAGAATTTGGTACGCCGTCGAATTCTCCGGTAAAAATCGGTTTTCCGTCGTACTTGCTCCCGTACATTGCTAGTATATTTTCCTCGTGGTATTTACTATTGTCATCGGAACACGAAGTCGGGTTCATCGCATCGGTAGTTCCAAAACCGTATTTGCAGTTCACATCGCGGGTAATGTTGGTTAAATTATGTGCGACAACGGCAAATTTAATTTGATTCAGTGTAGCCAAATTAGACGTTGTTGCATTTGTCTCAAAGGCCGTTCGCGGATTACACATTACGACATTCACTCGCACGTCTTTACAAATTGAACCAAGTGTGTTACTCACTAGCTTGTATTCGCTGGGCGATAAATACAAAAATGGATATTCAACCGGTATGTGATTTAAGGACGTTGTTATCACGTGCAATTCTTTTACTGTAGAAGATAAGTTCAACATTTTCCTAGCCTATCCGTATGACGTAAATTAATGACATTTAATAGAATAAAATAATATAAATAATAAAACAATATAAAATAATTATCTTATAAACTAAAACTTTTTATTTTTAGGCATTCGAGGTGGACTTACACAGGCGAGTATGCGGTATGGGAAAGCTAACAAAGTGCCACAATATGATCATGCAAAGCCTAATTCATGGATTGTATATCAGGACTGTGAGTATAATTAATAGGGCCCAGATTTTTATGCAAATGCATATTCTTCTACATTTGACTTATAAAAATTCTGATTAAATATATTGACATTTCGTAACACGTAAATTCTGCTATCAATATTTATTTTTGCATATTTTTGCATATTTGAATGAAAATGCATATTAACACATTAAACACCAACGTCAACGCGTCTTTGACACGACTAACCGGGCGCCATAGCCTGTGTCAACACGTCGTTGACATGCAGTAACCTGTCCGTTCTTGTGACTTTGTGGAGCCGGCTATAGCCGTACACATTTGAAATTTTCGTCGGCCGTTTCATTAGTGTATAGTTTATTACGTGCAACAGTTGGTTTCGATTTTTCGTGATTTTTATATTTTATCTGTTATATGAAAAAAAGTGAATAAAAGGTAAGTTTTATTTTTATTTTACATAAGTTCATACATTATTTTCACATTTGGATTATTATATTATAATATACCTACTAATACATTAATATTCTTTATACAGTAGATATATATATTTAATCATAATATTATATATAAATTTATATTTTTTTTAAAAAAAAATTAATTTTTCACAATTTTCGAATTTTTTTTACAATTATAAATTATAATTATATGTTATCGATAAATACTTATGACCTTCTTTAGTCGTAAAATGACGTAAAATATAAAATATTATCAAACTTGAATAATTTTTTTTAAGAAAAATGTGTAACCCAATGACTGACGAAGAATTATTGCTTATGTTGGAAAATTCAGATGATGATTTCAGCTTAAGTTCTGTTACTGATTTAGGGGAAGGAGATTCTGGTGATGATGATGCCGATCCAGAATGGAAACTTCCAATAGTACAATGCGAAGAGGATAATCAGATAATATCAGATCTATTATTTCCACATCAGGTTATACATGGAGTAATAGACAACCTATAGTGACACCTATCCCTTTTTCAAAATCCAAAGGATTGAAGGTTTTTCCACAAGAAATGAGCCAATTGATTATTTTAATCTATTCGATGACAGACTTTTCGAGTTGATAATTAACGAAACTAATAAAGATGCACTTCAAGTTTTTTTATCTGGATCTGGAGGTTCACCATCTCCAATCACGGCGTGGAAACATACAAATATACAAGAAATGAAACTGTTTATTGGTTTACTGTTTCATACAGGGTCTATACGAGTTAATCGGTTGGAAGATTATTGGAAGACAAGTGAGTTATTCAGTATAAATTTTTTTCGACAACATATGAGCAGAAATCGTTTTATGTTAATTTTAAGAAATTTACATTTTACTGACAATGAAAATCACGACAATAATCGCCTGAATAAAATTGAACCATTAGTAAAATATTTCAATAATAAAATGTCAGATATTTATGAAGCTTCTGAAAGTTTGGCACTCGACGAGTCAATGGTTTTATTTTGGGGTTGATTAGTTTTTCGGCAATACATTAAAAATAAACGCCATAAGTATGATATCAAACTTTACATGCTCACAGAATCTAGTGGGTTGGTTAATAGAATTATGATATATTCTGGACAAGGGCAAGACACGTCGAATGACTTTACTCATACAGAGTATGTTGTTGTAAAATTAATGGAAGGCTTGACTGATTGTGACAGACCATTGTACATGGACAACTATTACAATAGTGTGAAATTAGCTCATATACTTCTAGCTAAAGGATCATATTGTATAGGAACTTTGTTTGCGAATAGAAAAGGGAATCCTAAAGAAATAACTTAAAAAAAATTAAAAGTAGGAAAAAGTGTTGGAAAGTTTACCAGGGAAGGCGTATATGTAATGAAATGGCGAGACAGACGAGAAGTTTTAGCAATAAGCTCTGAGCACACAAATAATTTATTTGAAGTAACTAACAGAAAAGGTGAACAAAAATTGAAACCGATGGCAATTTCTATGTACAATAAATATATGTCAGGAATCAGATGTTATCATATTATCCATGCGAGAAAAAAACAATAAGGTGGTACAAAAAGACTGGTATTCATTATTTTCAAATATTTTTGCTGAATTCCTACTACTTATACGTAGAAAACGTAAAAAAATGTAATTCGTATGATTTTAGACTTTCTGTAATTACGGCATTAGTAAAAAGTCAAATAAACATAAATGTTCCTCCTGTACGTCCTCCAAAAATAAAAACTCACACTTTCCTACGAAAGTTGCAAAAAACGAAAAAAAAAATGTTTATAGAAAAAGATGCAAGGTGTGCTATTCAAAAGGCATACGAAAAACAACAATATTCTACTGTTCCAGTTGTGAAGGTCAACCTGGTTTATGTCTTGAAAACTGCTTTGAAATTTATCACGCATAATCTAATTAGTTTTTATTTGTTTTATAAAATATAATAAGTTTCATTATTATTTTACGTATTCATTTTTATTATTATACTTAGTAAAAAATTTGTTTTGTTTTATTTTTAAAATATATTTAAAGTTTTGTTCTTATTTTATAATTATGTATAGTGTTATAACTAGGGTGCGGATTTGTATGTATTTACATATTTGTCGTGAATAATAATATTTGAATGATTCCTTTACAGAAATATGTTACAGGACTATCTGATTATTTTAAGCTATGGTTGATATTACATATTCTTACATATTTAATCTAAATTACATATTTTTACATATTTTACTGATATTACATATTTTTGTTAAATATTGAGCTATTTATAGAATTAGTAATGTATCGCCGTTTTATATTATGAGTTGTTATCTTCTCCAGTCCGTGCGTGTGCAAATTATAATCGCAAGTTGCGACTATTAGTCCATAGTCCACACATTATCGACCCAGTTATCGCTATACACGTTTCGATAAAAGTAAATTTAATTTCGTTATTTGTTGTTTAGTCATTGGAGAGGTGTCCGTGTGTCCTTGTGTTTTTCGTATTTGTTGAGTCTTTTTAGTTTTTGATTGTATAATATTATTTTATTATATTAATATAGTTATATTCTTATATCACTGTGTTTAATCGAAAATGCCGAAAGTTGCTCCTAAAAAAAGAGACCTCGTAATGAGGTACGTGCGAGATTTTCCGAACGAAACATTTGGTAGCGATTCGAATATTTTATACTGTGATGCATGTGATAAAGCCGTATCAACTACTCAGCGCTTTCAAGTTACACAACACATAGGAACTGCAATTCATATAGCAAATAAACAGCGAAATACAACAACAGTACAACAATTCATCACCTCGTCATCGTCCAATAAATCAACTTTTAATAGTGACTTATGCACAGCTTTAATTAAAGCAGATATACCATTGCGAAAAATCGATAATATTAATTTTCGTCAATTTCTTGAAAAATACATAAGCGACAAAATTCCTGATTCAAGCACTCTAAGGAAAAATTATTTACCTGACTTGTACAAGAACACGTTGATTAATATCAGAAAAAATATTTCAAGCGGACCAATCTGGGTTTCCATGGACGAGACAACCGATGTAGAAGGAAGGTACGTAGGGAATATAATAGTTGGTAAATTGAATTCAGATTATGCTTCAAAGCCATATTTATTAAATACTGAAGTTCTTGAAAAATGTAACCACTCAACAGTTGCTCGTTTTGTCAACGATTCTTTGGGTATTCTATGGCCAAATGGTATTTTGCATGAAAGAGTACTTTTATTTATATCAGACGCAGCACCTTATATGGTGAAAGCTGGAACTGCTTTACATGTATTTTATCCTAAATTAGTTCATGTGACCTGTCTTGCACACGCTTTCCATCGTGTCGCAGAAACAATTAGATCAGAATTTTCCGAAGTTGATTTTTTGATATCAACTATAAAAAAAATTTTCCTTAAAGCACCTAGTCGCGTAAATGTATTTAAAGAAAATTACCCCCAAATACCTCTTCCCCCAGAGCCAGTGATAACTCGCTGGGGTACTTGGTTACAAGCTGCTGCATATTATTGCGACAATTTTAGTGTCATTGAAGATGTGATTTCCAAACTTGAAACAGATGCTGTTTCAGTAGAAAATGCTAAAAATTTAATTAAAAGTACCTCATTGAAAAATAATTTAGTGTACATATCCTCATATACTACATTCCTTGCCAATTCTATTACGAAACTTGAAGCTCAAAACTTGTCTCTTGCTGATAGCCTGGGTATTGTCTCTAACACCGTAAAGAAATTGAAAGAAGCCCCTGGGGAGGTTGGAATAAAATTAAGAAGAAAGTTGAACAAGTACTCAGTAAAAACCCAGGTTTAAAGACAATTGAAGCTATTGCAAACATTCATAACGGCAGCAATACGCAAACTTCTCTTCAATTTAGTGTTGCTGAATTAGGGGCTTTTAAATTTGCTCCTATAACTTCCGTTGACGTGGAAAGATCCTTTAGCCGCTATAAAAACATATTGCGTCCTAATCGACGTCGATTTACTTTTGACAACCTAAAAAAATATATGATTGTCAATTGTTTTGTTGACGAAGAAGTAGATTCAAACTCCAATGAATGAATACTTACTAATTACTTTGAAATTTTTACTTTTTAATTTTTAATTTTACATTTTTTTTTTACATATCTTGTATTTTTAATTACATATTTGAATAAAATTAAATACATATATATGTACATATTTTTGAATTTTTAATACATACAAATCCGCACCCTAGTTATAACTATACAAAGAGTATAATTTCAAAATAAAGGATGTTTTGTTTTATTTTTTAAATATTTTTAAAGTTATGTTTTTATTTTATATTTATTTTATATTTATTTACTATGTTATAATTATACGAATTATATAATTTTGAGGTAAAAATGATTTTTTTTGTTTTAAAATTTTGAAAGCATAATAATAACTTATAATTATAATTTATGTATTATTAGTAGTTATTTGAAAAAAAAATTAGGAACTACTTACTCTTATAAATTACTAAAAACGGGCGCCCATGGCCGGTTTCAACACGGTGTTGACACGCGCGAATTATACCATTTATACGCGCGGCTACAGACGCCCGCATGTCAATCAACGGCGGCGACCGGCGCACGCACGTTGAATCGATGTTGGCGTTTAACGTGTTAATTGCATATTTCTATATAATTGCATAAAAGTTGCATTTTTTATAAATAGTTGATGATTTTTTTTATTTTTTGCAAAGCAAGGTGAGTTTGATGACGACATAAAAGTTATTTTAAGTAATTGGGAAATTCCCGTCGCCGATTTTTATCGACAGTCCGCTTGTTCGTGTCTTTATCTCAGGTAACTTATCTGCATCTATTAGGTATACGCACACGTAATATGCACGGCTTGTGTATTTCGATTAGTTAGTGACGGTAATTTGTTGGTGTAACTACAGAGTTTTTGTGTTCGTATAAAATAATATTTTTATTTTTCTGCAAAATGCCAAAAGTAAAGAAAGTCCATTGTTACATGAGAGATACCCAGGTGTCTTTCGTACAAATGGAGCTATATTATTTTGTACATTTTGTGAAACCAACGTATCGTGTGATAGAAAAACGATGCAATGTCTATTCAAAAAGTTCAAGATGTATTTTAAGACAATTCAATAAAAAATGAACTTGTAGTTATATTAGCCAATTTTCAATGCATCACAGAAACTATCTTACAAAAAGAAAAATCGGGCGCTAACCTACGAAAAACTATCTTATTGGTTAAAAATTTTGAATTAGGTTAAGTCAAGGAGGAATAGGCATAGAATTTGCAAATACTATCGAAGAATCCAGGGTATTCTCAAATTATAAAAATTTGTGGAATATTAAATGGAGAAATAAGCAATGACAATGAAGGCATAGGAGAATTGACACCTGAAGATATTTCTTGTTTTAAGTATGCACCATACGTGTCTTGCGACATAGAAAGTTTTTCAAAATACAAATCTATATTACGTGACAATTGTAGAAATTTCGAATTTGAAAATATAAAAAGACATTTTATAACCTTCTGTTGGTACTCGTTCCAAAATTAATATTACATTTTTTGTTATTATTTTATTAATTCTGCATTTATCTAATTTATTTAATCAATTTTTTTTACATAATATATTTTTTAATTGTTTTAAGATGTTCATTTTTTTTTAATGCACAATAAAGAATTTTTTTTGCATATTTTTGAATTTTTGAGTGCATATTTAACAACAATTTTTGCATAAAAATCCGGGCCCTAATAATTAATAATATAAATAATTTTAAGAGATATTAATTTTTCATCTAATTTCAGGTAATAACTTGTATAGATGGGCTATGAGTCAGTATATGCCTTCGGGAGAATTCAAATGGGTTAATCCGACGTTAGACGGATTGTATGATTTATCCGACACATTTTCTAGGCCACATATACGAGGTGATTATTGTGTATCCACATCTGCATGACAAACATAAAGATTTGCCATTCCTACCTAACAATGGTATACCAGAGGGCTCAAAAGTGCAAAACTGATGGCTATAGTAGAGCCGAAAAAAAAATCGCAACTTACAATAGGCTATCGTTAACGGTTAGTTGAAAAGGTTGCCGAAATATTGCTGGGTTGTTTTATTGCAACACTATTCGTAAGTTTTTTCATCAACATCACATGCCACTTATAACGTCTTAAGAACAAGTTACTGTAACATTTCACCGATGTCTCAAATATTGTAAATACTAAAATAATATATATGAAAATAGTCAAGAAACAGGATTACCCGATTCTTGATAATAATATTATTAATTACTTACCGTCGCTCATGGGCCATAGCATGGGCGTAGCTAGGATTTTAATCAGGGAAGGGCAAAATAAAACATATTTTTATTTTTACAAGTATTTATATATATATATATATATATATATATATATATATATATATATATATATATATATATATAATAATTTTTATATTATAACAATGTCAATCGTCTTGGATCTTCGCAAAATCTGCTTAGAATTTTCTGTTGCAGCTCTTCTTTTTTTTCATCAAGCAGTTTTCTATGCACGCTTAGTATGCAGAGACCTAAAATTATTTACATTGTATTCAATTAATACCATTTGTATTGATAGAAAAAAAACTGTTTTAATTTACCATTCAGACGATTTTCCGTCATCGTTGAACGCACCCAAGTCTTTACCCTTCTTAAGGTACTGAATGACCTCTCAATAGTACTGGTTGTACATGGCTGAGCTAACGAAATGTACAAGGCTTGCTTTATTTTAGGAAAAAAAATATCTGTTTCTTCCGCTATATCACTCATTTCCATGTCTGATGATAATTTGCTTTTAGCAAGTTTTTTCTCCTTCCAGGTGTTGTACCACAATTCTGCTTCACTATCCAAGTCTTTAATTAGGTAATAATCGGCAAAATCATTTATTTTGAGTTTAAATTCTTTGATGTTCATATCTAACATATTTGAAGGGTGTAATAAGAAAAGTGAAAAAGCTGGTAGGTTTTCATCAGAAAATCTCCGCTCCAATGAAGATATCAATGAATCCAAGTATGGAATTAGCAGAGACCTCTTCCAGTATTCTGCTGAATTTGATGCTGGAGAATTTGAACGATGTTGTTGTCGTACGGCAATCCTAGGAAGATTAATTTCTGCTCCTATATTCTCAGCTGTTACGTTTGCAGCAGTTAAGATTTCTTGGATTTCTGCGTCAGAATTTTCACGGTGATCTTTCATTACACCCACTATTTTTTTTATATAATTTGAGCATTTAAGCAAATCCAAATTTTTCGATTACAGAACAATCGCGACAGGCTCTAATAATTTAGAATATTTTGCTATGAGGGTTACACTCATTATAAAAATACTTTTATTTGCTACAGAATGCAATTGAAAAGCAACTTTTCTTGTGGCAGTGTTCCCATCTTTTGACAATTTGTCTAAAGCACGTACAATTATCTCAAAATTTTCTTTGACAATTGAAATACTTCTATATTTTTGAGATCATCGTGTCTCACAGAATGCTGGTAAGTTTGGGATACATTTTCTACGTAAAACAGATTCGCGAAAGAAGTTTATAATATCCTTTACTGTTGAAATTGTGTTACGTATTTATGGGACACAATTTAAATCATTGACCACTAAGTTTAATTTATGACTTGCACAGTAAAAAAATAGAGCATATGGATATTTGGCCCGTAAAATTGATTGCATTCCATTGATCTTCCCTACCATAGTTGCGCAACCATCGTAACCTTGTCCAACAAGCTTCGTTCTATCAAGACTTCCGTTTTGAACAAAATTATCTTTTGCATTAGCTATAGTAGCAGCATCCATGGCATGTAGTTCAATGAAGCCTAAAAATTCTTCTCTGATGGCCCTTTTCTCATCATCAAAAAAATCTAATTCCAATAGACAATTGCTCTGTACCTGAGATATCGGCGGTCTCGTCAGCCATTATACTAGAAGCTACAGCTTTTTTGACATAATTCAAAATATAATCTCTGATTACTGTTTCACTTATATTGATGATTTCATTCTGAATTTGTGGAGATGTGTAGATAGCATTTCGATTGCCTTTTTCAATATGTTTTTGGAGTTACTGATCACCAGCTTCAATTCGCATTTGAATGAAATCATCTAAAACGCCTACATAAAATAATAAAAAATAAAAAATACATTATTTAAGTAATTCAATATTTTATAAATTTAATTATTTTATTCAATTACCTTTACTTTGACCTTTTCTCTTAAAGGTAGATCATGGGTTCCGCAAAATAGTACACTTGAAATTATGGATGAAACAATTTTTCGATTTTGTTCTAATACTTTTTGGTGCCCGAATACCATCATAATATTTAAAGGTACTTCTTCCATAAAACTTTTAGCTGCTTCGGTTGCTCCTTGGGCCAATTATTAGAAATATGATTTCTACAGCTCTCGTGCATGTCTTTATATCGTGTAAAAGGTTTGATGATAAATGAACCTAAAACTCCTTGGTCTTTTTTAGGTGGAAACAGAACACAATACAAACAAAAAGCGCCTTTTAGTGATTTAGAATACGCAAGCCAAGGAGCATAGGCCTGTAACCAACTATGGTTAAATTTTCTTTTTGATCCAACAGCATCTTCACTAAAATTGTAATTTTTCAGGTGGTGTCCAACAACGTTTCAAGATATCCATTTTTTGACATTTTGTTAAAAGAGAAGACCGTCCCACCCATTTACCTATAGTAAAATTACATTTATAAAAACTTAATAAAATATGATTATAATGCATAAATGTTTTTCGATTTACCTATATCATTTTCACTACTTTCTTCATTTGTAGACTTTTTAGAAGTTGAAGGATCGACATTTCGGATATTGATATTATAAGAATTAGAAGGTTTTTTGGAGGATTTGGGATTTGTATCTATTTCTATATAACTTTCACTACTGCTTTCTTCTGGAAATTTTCTTTTTTCTGAAGCTAAAAAATTTAGATTATAGTCTGTTCAAAATGAGATCGGACCTCGGCGGCGACCAGTTTTCGTTCGCGACGGTCAGGCGCCATCCACCACCATAGTCATCATCACGTGACCAAAGCTACGGTAGCCTGTGCGTACGCGCATTATGCGTTGTCAATAAGACTGGTGACCGTGATAGCGTCGTACAAAATAATATGCTTTGTAGTTATGCTTCGTAATTATGCCATGAGATTTTTTTAAAGAATATCTTAATTTTAGGGTATTTTAAAATTGAAAATTAACTTTGTAGAAAGCCTAGTTATTTTGTCAAAGAATTCATACATATATTAAAAATTAAAATAGGACATTCCAAAGTATGTATAATTTACCACCGTTTAATGGTCTAAAACGAAAAATACATGTTAATACGAGTAGTTGGATGCCAGTTAAAATCGCAAAAATAAAAATCATGAAAATAAAAATCACGAAATATTTTAACAGCGAAATCATTAATAGTGAAAAGTAAGAAATATACCTGGATATATCTTTATGATATAATAAGTAATAATTAATATATAAATTATTATATTATATATGGGTATACCCACTAACGAAAATAATTTCTTTCTTTTTGGTATTAATGTTTTCGCTGTTAAAATATTTCGTGATTTTTATTTTCGTAATTTTTACTTTCGCGATTTTCACATGGAATAAAGTAGTTAAGTACTAAGACGTGCTAAGAAATTTTTTTAATTTTAATATAAGATATGTACTTACCACCAAAAAACTTTTGTATGTCCATCGTATTCGTGTACACTGTTAAAAACTTCTATTTGCGTGAATACAGAACGAACTACTACACTACTGCTACACTAAATTATAACAAGTATGCATATGCGTTTTCTAGTTTATCGCATAAAACGATTAGCATTAACCCATCGTACGGCGCACACATATGGATGTCATACTCGTATTTACGTGTACGGGATAAATTTTTAACCCAAGGTTATTATTTCATTATAGTATGTTATAATTTGAACTACATTGATCTATTTTTCTTGTTTGCTATTCATATTTATTTTAAGAATCGAATAACTCTATCGGGTTTAATTTTAGTCTATTTTTAAAAAAGATAATAGTATTTTCCTGTAGTGAATATGGCCTTGATGCTAATATATTACGAGTATATTCGCTTTTGATAACACCGTATTATGACTAAATATCATTGAACATTTCTAAGTAATATGTATAAAAATAGGTACTTGTAAGAGGTATATAGTTTCTACTGCATACAGAGTGATTAAAAAATATTATGATTTCAAAAAAACGAAAACACGGGGTAAACAATTTCCAGATATCACTGTATACATGAAATAATAAACAGTATATTTATAGGTGTATTATTTAAAGCTACTGAGGAGGACAAACACTTAAATACATTATTTTATTACCTATATACAATATAAATATGTCTGGGATAATTATTTACCCCGTGCGCCGTACGACGGGTTAAACTCGTAATTCAAATAATCTACAGATCACGGTTTTAGATTATTAGTGCCGGATCACACTATGCGTTTTGTCGGTTGCCGATAAAATGTATCCCGATTAACCACAATCGGGAAGACTGACCACACTATGCGTTTTATCGGTTGCCGATTTAAAAAGCGCGGGAAATATATTAATTTAAAATAATATGTTATTGGAAAATATAATACATGGACTTCACTATATATTAGGTTATAGTATAGTATACTATATAATATATTATATTAGGTTTGATTTCAACAGAATTAAGCTGGTAGAGATTACTTTATTACTATAATACCTTCTATAAACTGTTAAAGATTAATAAGAAAGGTTTAACATTTTGATTTGATTTCAACGAAATGTGTGTGATACAAACTGTTGTCATTACGTAATGTTAGAAAATAATTTGTACATTGGTGCTAAGTATAACTACGTAGTTCACCATCTGCAGCAAAAGTGTTCGGATGTGTTGTCCGCTATTTCACTGAAATATTTCAAGATTTAAATTATTCCGAAAACACTGATTTTTTAGAATACATATTCAAATACAATTCAGGTAAGTTTTTAAATATTGTATCCATAGGCGCAAATAGGGGGGGGGGCTTTAGGGGCTAAGCCCCCCAAACACTTCAATAGCCCTCCCAAACATTTTCTGATTTTTTTTAAGCCTTTTTAGTATTATTATAGTTTATGATGCAAAATTCGTGTTTGTAATTTTAATATTATGTAATTCGTAAATGAACAAATTTTATTTGTCATGGTATTATTTTTAATTTTTATTATTATTGTAGACTTGTAGCCATAAACCATAATACCTACCAAGAACTAAGAATAATAAGAACTAAGAATAATAAATGACATATTTTACGAAATTCTGAAAAATCCATATCTGCAGAACAATGGTCATCGAAAATATGTCGTAGATTCTTATCATCTTGCTTAAATATCACTAAAAAGTTTGCGTTGTCTCTCACTAGCTGTTTTGGTATTTTTGAGTATGTTTGTGCTAAATAAAATATAGAATTAGCACCAGAATGTCTTCCCATACTGAAATATTCACGAATAGGTGTCTGATTGTCACAAATTACATCATCAAATATAAAAATTGAATTTTTTTTAATTAAATTTGGTTTTATAACCTGCGTTGCATCCGAAAACATATAAAAATGAACACCTTTAATGCTGTCAATCATAT
>NW_020272286.1:0-1551 GCF_003268045.1 Sipha flava
ACGACCAAATTACAGCGAATTGGGATCAACGAATTTATAAAATAAAGATAATCCGATTTAATGTACTTCTGCCGTTTTATGGGGTTTCTAAGAAATAAAATACGTGGTATCGGCGATAAAAAGACAAAATTACAGAAACAATCGATTAACCCGCGAGTTGTGTATTTGGAATATCCCAATTACAGCCGTCCGGGAGATAAGTGTACGAATAACGTTTTGAGCTCAGTGATTTGAAACTTGTACTAGAACATTAAAATACTCTTCTACTATCTTTTTATGTGAGTATCGACGACCAACAGTCCAAATTAAAAACACCATCGCTTATCCCGCGCGACGCGTATTGCTCCAAATATCATTATTCCTATATAGACGGTAGTGTTTTTCAAAAAATCGTAAAAAATCAAGTTTTGAGCTCAGTGATTTGAAACTTTTATTAAAACATTAATATACTCTTCTACTATCGTTCTATGGGAGTATCGATGACGGAAAGACAAAATTACAGACACTATCGCTTATCCCGCGCGTTGCTTATTTGAAAAAACTTATTTGAAAAAACCGAATGACAGCCGTCCGGGAGATTAGTGTAGGATTTACCACTGGAATGCATGCTTAATCTTGTGTGAAAACGAATATAACCCGTTATAACCCGTACTTTAAGATTATAACAAGAAGTTTTATTTGTAATAATGATCATTAAATATTTGAAATATTGAACAATTGATCGCCAATTATACTTATATTGTTGTTTAAAAATTTTTTTTTAATTTTTAATTTTTGTTGCATTCCGGCCCAAAAAATTCCCTGTCAGTACCGGCCCATCTGGAAAATTCCAGATTTTCAGATGAGCCACTCCGCCCCTGGCTTTGAGACCAAGAATGTGCCAAATCATTTTTTTTTTTTATATAATCAAGCGAAACATCGAGCTGATAAATCATTCATTTGCGTGATGGTTGGTAATGTAGATGGAATAACTAACATCAACAATATCAGTATTTCATATATTCTTCCATCATCATATATTGGTAGCCCACGTCATATGCAAGAATACGAGTATATTCAAAACGCCATAACTTTTGTGTGCGCGTACGGACGACTAGATTTGTTCATTACATTTACGTGTAATCCAAAATGGGATGAAATTAAAATTGCGTTATTGCCAGGTCAACTGCAATAGATCGGCACGATATCACTGCACGTGTTTTCAGACAATAGTTAAAATCATTGATGAACTTGATTATACATTCCTTTGTATTTGGCAAAACACGTTGCTGGCTGTAAACTGTTGAATGGCAAAAACAAAAATTTTGCCATTTAGAACGAACATCTTTTAATTAAGCTTAATGATCATTTAATGTTAATGTAGACAAAAACTATGAAATGATTCCAAATACTCGTTTTAAAACAATTGGTGGTATTTAAACTGATTGAATTACAAATTTGAAGATAGCAAATATCCAACGATGGGCATGTGTGCTTCACATCGGAGACGTATCCAAATGCACTAGGTATGTGCCAGTAGCGCAATCAGGAATTTTTCATGGGGGGGGGGGG
>NW_020272286.1:1651-3551 GCF_003268045.1 Sipha flava
GGGGGGGGTCCAGACCCGGAGTCCACCCCCCTGGTTGCGCCACTGGTATGTGCACTTCAGTGAGCTGGCTCCGACACCGATAGACGTTGTGTACAACCATAATTACACAGTTGGCGCTGTGATTGAACAACCGGCGAATTTAGGATTTTAGGTTATACGTTTTCGTGTTTTTATAATCTAAGAAAACCACTTTCACCCTACAAAAACATATTTAATAATTTTCTCGAATTCCAGGGAAGGTTTTGAACCCCCCCTTCCACCCGTGTACCGTTTGTCATCACTCGGCGACCAACAACAGGTTAACAACGCCGTTAAGTACTAATGAGTTGTTGCACAGCCGGTGCAGATCACGGACGACGAGCGTTATTGTATTACCGGCGCTCGGGGCGGACAGCAAAACGTTTCGGAAAACAGAATTCGGACGGTGCGCAACGTAACGCGTGAATATAGCACTGCCTCGAATGCGCTAGTGATAATCGGCCGGTGTGATTGTGTCCCGCGCCGCCGACGGCCAATAATAACAATAACAACAACAATACACACCATAACAGGTACATTTTACATTGTAATACGGACGTAAATCGACAATACACTGATTGATACTGGATACTCCTTCGTACGGAACAATTCGCGCGTCCACACAAAGAGTTCGTCCGGTAACATTATTACTATTATTACTACTATTACTATTATTACTAATACTACTACTATTATTATCATTATTATTATTATTATTATTATTAATTTATTGTTTTTTAGTGTGCGCGGTCTATTATTCCATGACCCGCTCAGGGCTAATCGGTTCATAATAACCCTCTAACTTTTTCCAGCGTTTCATGACTGTTTTTCTCGACGGACACGCGAAAGGAAAAAAGAAATTATGTACAAACGAAATTGTTTTGTGACGCTGACCGCGATGTACGTCGCGTCGATGATGGTCACCGCTGAGTCGCCGACTGGTGTGTACGTAGATACTGGCATCCAGACTGTTAAGCAAGATATAATGTCTATCGAAGAACGGAACGAGGTCGAACAGGAAATATTGACCATGTTTGGTGTGCCTAAAAAACCGAGGAAGGCTCCGAAGAATTTAAATGGTTCAGCTCCTCAGTTTTTGTTTGATGTCTATAAATCTCTACAGGAAGGGTCACGCGACAGAAAAACAAGAAGTGTTTCTGATGTTGGACTATATGATGATCGAACTGTACAAGACAGTGATGTTATTGTTACGTTATACTTATCAAATCATTGTAAGTATTGATAAATGCTCATTTTTAATGAAGATTATTTAAAAAAATCTTCCAATAGGTATAAACTATTTTTATTACTAAAGTTTTTTTCAAAAAAATAAATTTTACATATTATAATATGCTTCATTACCAAATTTTAAACTATAAGTTAACAAATTTTTATCTAAATATAGTTTTTCATATTTTTTATAAGGTAAATCCAAATAGGTATTTTAATATTTTTACATTAAAATGAAATAGTATTTATGTACTTTATGAGTACTGATTCTAATATGCAGGGTGTTTTAATAAACTAACTTTGTTATAGTTCTATATTGGTCGTTGAATTTATTTTTAGCTCCAATAAGTAATGTACGCCATGAACATGGAAAACAAATTTTATTTGAATTAAATGATGTAGCTTCTAAAGAAACTCATATGATTACTTCAGCTGAAGTTCATTTATATCAATCTGGTAATTCAAATAGTATCAAAAAGTATTCAGTAACTTTATATCAAGTTTTAATAACTGATAGTGGGTAAGTAAATTATAATTTCAACATAAACTACAATAACAATTTGATGTAATAATTAATTACTAAATTTTAATCATAGGGAAAAAGAATTAGAATTTGTAGCTACTCAAAATACTACAACAGATTATGATGGAT
>NW_020272286.1:3561-4709 GCF_003268045.1 Sipha flava
AGAAATGGAGGTAATATAGTTGGTGGTCCTTCACTTCAGAAACACTACAGACGGAGAAGAAGAAAAGCAATTGAAAGTAGTTTCAATTCTAATCCTTTTCAAAGTAAATATAAAACAAATGCATTTATATGAATCTAATAATACAGCTATTTAAATTAATTAAAAATCAATATGAATTTACAAAAAGACAAGC
Organism: Sipha flava; assembly: GCF_003268045.1. Lineage (NCBI taxonomy): Eukaryota > Metazoa > Arthropoda > Insecta > Hemiptera > Aphididae > Sipha > Sipha flava. The sequence goes on from NW_020272286.1 coordinate 3,755, forward strand.
TAGATTAAATACTAATAATCTATTATGATCCATTTATTATCATACATTTGTTTAGATTAATAAAATGCATAAAATAAGATACAGAGAAAATATTATATATGGAGCTTACACATTTTAATAGCAACAGCAAACACATTATATTACATTGTTATTTAATCAAGTGCTCACAATTAATTTTTTTCCTTACCCATTTAATGTCTTACATTCATTTCCAAGTATTTTTTTTTTATTTTTATTTTTTAATATTAAAAGTTTTATTTTATTATCCTAACCTAGAAATCCTTAACAATAATTATTTTGATTATAACATTACTAGACATTTATAAACAATAAATAATATTTTTAATTGTTTTAAGTTTATTACGTTTATTAATATATTACATATATTTTAGACATTGGAGATGGATTTCAGTCTAGGAGTTGTCAGATACAAACATTATACGTGAGCTTCAGAGATCTTGAGTGGCAGGTAAAATTAAATAGTTATTAATAATTTTAATAAAATAATGATTCGCTATTTTATTAAGCATATTACAATTCCACTTCTCTTTATTATGATTCTGATTTAAATTATTTAGTAACAATTTTTATTTTTATATTTATTTCTATTTTTTGAATAAACGAATTCTTAAATGAGGTTAAATATTACTTTTCCAATCCAAGATAAACATATTCAATTTAGATTTAATGTTTTCATTTTAAGTTTCAGTTAAGTGTTGATATTTATATTAAACCATTATTTTATAATAATTTTTTTTCAGGATTGGATTATAGCTCCTGATGGCTATGGTGCATTTTATTGCACTGGTGAATGTAATTTTCCGCTCAATACTCATATGAATGCAACTAACCATGCTATTGTTCAAACTCTGGTACATCTAATGAGTCCATTGCAGGTACCTAAACCATGTTGTGCTCCAACGAAAATGGCACAACAGGCAGTACTATTTTTTTT
>NW_020272287.1:0-4432 GCF_003268045.1 Sipha flava
AATACCCAAAGGAAATTCCTTGACTAGTTTTGAAATTTCAAGTGAATTTATTCTTGATAAATTATTAATATCTATAAGTTCAGCTATATGTAAAATAAAATATGTTAAATCATAAAAAAATATGTGAATTAGTTATTTATGGAATAATTATATCAAGCTTACACAAGCAAGTTTTGTACAAGCAATTTAAACCCCATTGGTTTAATAAGTCACTGATTTGCTGAACACTTTCCAATGGGTAGGTATAACCAGCAACTGTTGGAATATTTACATATTCAAGTTCATCCTAGTTTTAAAATATAAAAGTATATTATTATTTCAGTTTTTAATATTTTAAATGTGATACTAACTTGATTTAAATCAATGGAAGCCTTTTTGGTTGAATGAGAAGACTCTTCATTCAAATCATTATTGGACATCATTGATTCAGACATTGAACTATCCATATTGTCAAAAATATTTTGGTACTTATTCATTCTTTTATAAATTAATATAAATTAAATCACTATAATACATTATTATACTACCTATCATATGTAATTTAATTATATGATGTCTTTATAATACATAAAATTTAAAAATTATTTGTTAAATTAAAATTATTCCAAGTACAAAAAAATAAACTTAAAATTTAGGTTATTAGTAAAATACAAATAAGAAATATATATTAAGTATGTTATACAAAATATTCTTTTATCCTGAACAGTTTTTTGCCCATTGGAGTGTTGTAACGATCACACACACCTACTACCATCCGCTATGCCGCGCCACCGGTATCTCATGACGTCACGCATCGACCCGTCGATCTAACATTGCAACGACGGTAGATAGCGCTGGCGCGATGTAATATTAAAAAACATAAAATTTGTAATACAATTAATAAACTTTCAACTTTCTTTAACAGTAAATAAATAGTAAAATTCAGAAACACCTACAGTGCACAATAAATACATATCTCCAAATACAATATACATTAATCTACCAAAACTTATTAAATGAAACATGTACCTTTTACTCACCCGGGAAATTAAATCAATAAACACCAAATACACATATATATGAGACCGACAGACCAATTTGTTACATCTTTCTGACCAAATATCGGTTGCGAGATATTTCTTAAGGTTCAGAGTCCAGGGTACTACCTTAAAACCCCGTCTGTCGGACTGCCTGGCCTAAAAGTATCTCCCCACCGATGTCAGCGTTCCCCACCAAAATAATTTCAGTTTTCAATAACATATTCGGCGCGTAAATCATTTTCTTTTTAAATTTAAAGTTGTGTGAGTAAATAAATAGTCCGGTGTGGCCTTATTACCCCACACCTTTGACTATTTTATTTTTCGTTGTTATAAGGCTCCGTAATACACTCGTGTCCCCTTTTACGCCGCAACATTGAATAATTTAAATTATCGTTTTACTTCAAAGTGCTACAGAGCCGTAAGTGATAAACATATTAAATATTACTTATTATGTTAAATGTTATATTTTGTTAAATTTTATGTTATGTTAAATGCTATATTTTGTTAAATTTTATGTTATGTTATATTTTATTATGTATTCATACATATATCTTTATCCATTCTGGTAAAATTATTATGCTTATAAATAAACTTATTTTGTAATGATAAAACTCGACGTGTTCAGTTCATTACAGTGTTAATCAAATTTATTGGTGGTCCATTAAAATCATTTATTTCATTAAAAACAGGTTTTAAAATTACAAATTCATTCAAATCTACTTCATAGGCTTCGAAATGAGAATGAAACCCATTTAATTTTATTTATTTAGTTAAGATAATTATTTGAATATTATTAATAATTATTATTTCTAATATTTTGAATAAACACATTTCATTAATAAATCTAGTTAAATAATATCCTTCTTTGTAACAAGTACCTATGTATTCAATCTTATGAAAACATTCAAACTGTTTTGATCTTATTTTATATTTATTACATATTATTTGATCATATTGGCTTTTAGTAATTTTATGTTTTGGATTTACTACTAAATTATGTTTGTTTTGTTGCATTAGCAGATAGGCAAATTTGATTTGGGATTTTTTTGCTAGTGTCAGTGTAATATTTTTCCTTGAAGTTATAGAACGTGCATATGTCTTAATTTCTCTATGTTTTGCTTCAAAGCGAAAACACCAATAATGTCGAGGTGGTCCTGATTCACGTATTATATTTGGATAATGTATAAGAAAATGATGTTTTGGTTTTAATGAATCGTTAAACAGAGTACTGTATACAGAATTATGGTCTTTAATTAATTGTTCTAAATATTTTATAGAATTTTCTGTAAATTTGTAAGATAGCAATAAATCAACTATTTTCAAAAGAATAATAACAAAATTCCATACCTCATCATTTTCAGAAATTAAATCTCCTACCATAAGAGGGAAAAAATGTACGAATGTCATAACCTCTCGAGCAGACATTTTTAAATGGTATTTTTGTAAATGCAGTAATGTTATTGGGGGTGAAATATTTCCAACCTCTATAGGACCATAGTTAAAATTGGCTTTACGATTATTTAATGTTTCTAAGGAAAATAATTTAACAGTCTGAGTGTAATATAAAATTACATGGCACATATCATAATGACATATGCCTTCAAACTATCGTGCATAACATCAACACAATAATTCGCCACAACATGAAAACTGTATATTTGATTTGAAACAGACTCTCCATAAATCCCTGTGCTTGTAAAATCGTTTGAACTTATATCATTAGCATATTTTTCTATTGTGCGCATTAACTGTTTTTTCTCAACAAATAAATTTAAAGCTTCAGATTTACTTGCTTTGCAAAATCGGCAATAGTAATTTGCTGAGAAAGATTTACTAAAATCAAGCATAGTATTCAATCCTAAATTGTCTCCTAATATTAGGCCTAAAATAAAATGCACATGAAATTCCCCTTCTTGTGTTGAGATTATGATTCCTTCTTTTTCAAGGATATTAATTTCATTTATTAAATGTTTTAAACATGGTTCATTTCCAAATTTTTTATAATCAGTGGTTTTTATAAGAGCAGCCAGGAAAATGTTTGAGAGAAGTGAATTGTTTTCTGCAAGTGGAAAGCTATAGTATATAGCAGACATTGATTGGGACATAGCATGTGACCCTAAAGGATTGTTAATTTCTACGTCATCCATATATAAAAAAAATGGAAACACTAAATTTCCTGTAGCATACTGAGATGTTTTTTGCTTACAAAGATTTCCTTGAACAAAATGGGAAATATTAAAATTATCATTTTTTAATAAATTAAGTTTATTAATAAAGTTATTTAAATTATCACCATGTTTAAGATATTTTTTAAATTGTTCTTTTAAAGGTAACAGAACTCCTTTAGTCACTTTTTCACCGTATATGGTTTCTCCCAAAAGTTGAATGTTACAAATTGTATTGTTTATCGTAAATTGTCGCACGTTTTTTACATACTGATTTTGGACTAACCATTGTTCTAAACGATACTCAGTTTTACAAAATTGAAAAGGATTTGAAAATACTGTGGAAATTTTATTTAGTTTTGATTTAGTGGTTGAATCTTCTACTTGTGTTTGATTTAATTCGTTAAGCATTTGTGCCATTGGTTTAGTTAAATGTTCAACTATACCATTTTGAATTTTCAATACATCTTTATATGTAAAATTATTATTATTATGCAGACTCATAATAAACGTAATTGCTTCTTCTTCTTCTAATGGCATTTCTACTCTCTAAGAGTTTTTGCCGCCATTACTACACTTCGTCACCTGTCTCTATCTTGAACTGTCTCCCTCCAATTCTCAACTCCAAGGATTTTTAAATCTTCTTCTACCACGTCTATCCATCTTTTTCTCGGTCTACCTCTTGGTCTTTTACCTATTGGCTTCCATTCCAATGTCACTCTAACTATTTCATTCTCTCGTCTTCTCATTATGTGTCCTAGCCGTTGAATCCTTTGGCTTTTAATGAAGCTTGGTACTGTTGTTAGTTCCAACATATCGTAAAACTCTGTTGTACCTCCTCCGCCAATTCCCCGTTGTTTCGTCAAAGACAGGTCCACATATTTTCCTCCATATTCTGTGTTCAAAAGTCCTCAGTTTTCTCTCTGTTTGTTTGGTTGTCGTCCAAGCTTCGCAACCATATGTTAGCGTCGGTCTTATAATGGCTACGTATAGTCTTGCTTTCGTCTTCCTTGATAACATTTTGGACGTGAAAAATTTTGTCAATGCATAGAACGTTCTCTGAGCTTTGTTTATCCGAATACTTATTTCCTTTGACCAATCATTCTTTGTACTTAATGTAGCTCCCAGATATTTGAAATCGCCAACTTTTTCATAGGCTAAATTCTCCGACTTACTAGGGTCCTCCCCACTCTCAATTAGTTCCATTATCTTTGTTTTCTCAGTGTTAATTTCAAGACCTATTTTTTT
>NW_020272287.1:4442-9543 GCF_003268045.1 Sipha flava
CCAATTATAGCACTTTTTACTTCATCTAGACTAACATCCTCTACATAGGGCTCCGGTCTTTCATATTCGACATGTGTTACAGGCTGGGCTGGCATGTTACCATTTAGTAATTTTTCAAAATAGCCTTTCCATCTCTCAGCTCTTGACTCTGGCTCCATTAACATTTGTCCGTCTTGGTCTCTGATTGCATTCCATATAGGGTTGAATTGTTTATACTGTTTGATGACTCTTAAAAAATTTCTAGTTCTCCCCTGCGTATGATCGTTCTCTGTGGTATGAAGTATGTTGTTAAAGAATTTTCTTTTTTCCCTTTGAAGGTCGCTTTTGCAGATTTTACGTTCCCGAATGAAAGCTTCTTTAGTTGTTTGAGTGTTGTTCTTAATAAAGTCATCTCTCGCTTTGCGACGTTTGTCCACAGCAATTCTACACACATCATTATACCAAGTATTTCTTGACCTTTTTAGCTCACCAATGCTAGTGGCCGCTGCTTTTTTGACAGCATTACTTTCTTTTTCCCAATCCAAGTCTACATCTATTTCTATTTGTACGCTATTTTCTTTAAGCTCTTTCTTTACTTCGCTCTCATATTTTTTCCTCACGGTTTCATCTCTTAGTAATTCTAGATTGAATTTAGCTCTTTTGTCTTTTAATCTCGATTGGCTTTTTAACTTTGATCTAAGTTTGGAAATCACTAAGTAATGATCCGTGTCACAGTCAGCATCTCTGTGGCTTCTTACATCGTGGATTGTACTACGGTATCTAGTCTTTATGAGAATGTGATCGATTTGCTTCAGGGTTTCTCCATCTGGTGACCTCCAAGTGGCTTTGTGAATATTTTTATGTGAGAAAGTGGTACTACTAACAGTCAATCCATTTGATGTCGCAAACGCTATCAATCGCTGACCATTGTCATTGCTGTTGCAATGCAAACTTTCCTTCCCTATGCAAGGGAAGTACTGTGTTTCCCGTCCGCATTTTGCATTGAAATCACCTATTACAATCCTTATCATATTACCATTGATACCTTCATATGTATCAGTTAGTTCGTCGTAGAAGCTATCTTTCACATTGTCATCTTTTATTTCTGTTGGTGCGTGGCAATTTATTATACAGATACTAATTGGACTAGTGTTGATGGTTAAGGTTGATATCCGTTCGGATACTGGATTAAACTCCTTAATGTACGGTACTAGTGTCCTATGAACTGCAAAGCCATTACCGAGATGATGTGTATTCTCCATTCCAGAGAAGAAAATTGTGTACTCTCCTATCGTTAGTTGTCCTACTCCCAACCATCTTATTTCTTGTATGGCTGCTACTTTAATGTTGTAGTTGTTAAGGACGTCAGCTAAATTTTGACTTGCACCTGTTCTATACAAGCTTGTCACATTCCATGTCGCAATCTTAAAATCAGTATTCCGTTTCCAAAAACCAGTCTTGAATCCGTGTAATCTTGTCCGAGGCTTAGGTGTAGTTGGTTTCATAACAAGGTTCTTTTACTAGGCAGGGTTGTTAACCCTGCGCTTAACCCCCAACCTGGAGGACCAGTCTACCCCAACCAATCAAGGTAAGGGTAGGGCTACTGCAGTGTACTTATAGAAGTGCAGTGGGCGATGGGAGCGCCACTTTCCCTACGCCAGAAAACGTAATTGCTGATTTATATAAAGAATTAATCGCAGAATCTAAATCAAAATATTGAGATGTTTTTGAGCAATTAGGTTGGTTATCTAATATGGGAATTTCAGTGTTATTTTCTATTTCATCTTTGACCTTATTTGCATTTGAATTTATGTTATTAAAATTGTCTATTGAACTACTATCTATATTTATATCACGACAAATATGTTTAGTTGAAATGTGTCTTTTAAAACTATTTAAACATTGAAAAGCCTGATGACAAGACTCCTCTACACATTCATAGGTACTGTATGATTTAAGTAAATGGAAAATTTTTAAATGAACCACCAATAATTTTAGGTTAGAAAATTCAGATTTACATATAAAACAAATCATCTTAATAATTATAACTTAGCTAAAGAAAAATAATTACTATTTTTAAAGAAACCTGTAATATACTTGTTTCAAAACTGCAGATGTAAAATAGATAAATACCAGTTCAATATCTTACTTAAACCTACAAAGAAAAATAATTATACATTTTAAAAATTGTTATTATCTTACAATATGTGAATATTAGGTTTGATGAGTTATTATTTGAACACCTTAATATTTTTGGTATTTGACAATCATAAAATTAATGTTGTGTTAATATATATATATACCTATTTTAAATTTATTTTATTTTATATTAGTTTGTATTTTAATTTTTTTTTTTTTTTTTTTTGTTAAATATGCTGCTAGAAACCATCTCTCCTCAAGTTTTTCATATATATATTGTATATTTTCTAATAAATGTTAAAAAAAAAATATTAGTCATAACATTTTAATGTCTGGATATTATAAGATCTGGAAATTTAATACAAATTTATTCATATGTATTACCAGTAGTACCTACTAAAAAATATCAAAAATCGTAAGTCAAGTTTTTCTTATTTATAACTGTTTAAAGTTCGCATTTTGACAGAGTTCATTAGTTTTACATAAAACCGCGTTTGAAAGTATATAGGAAATTATTGATTTAACCGATCTTTATGAAACATAGTACATAGATGGAGAATTACATTGCGAATATTTTGGTGTAAGAATATGTTTTACGGACGAATACATAAAATTGTTTTAAGGTTTTATAGCCTAAATACCTCATAACCCAAATATTTCCGGAAAAACATTAGAAGACGGTAATAGAATGGTTGATGATTTATGAATTTATAAAAATAGATTTTTATTAATCACAGTATTTTTTTAAGACATATTCTATTACCTGACACACACACATGTACGTACGTACTACGCCATGCACGCCCGCACGCGCACACTCAATTATCGAGTACAAACATTAAATAACATTTTGTTAACTATAACTTAACCGAAATTATTATTATATTAATTGAAGCTCTTCTCAGAGTCGTTTTATTAGAGAAATAATTTATCGTTTCTATAAAATTTATAATTTTTTTCTTACAATTTTTCTTGTACTCAGTTAATAATGGGATATATAATACCAGCTGAATGAAAATGAGTTTGTTTAATAAAAAATTAGCATTATAAGTCACGAGCCCTGCCTTTAACAATTCATTTCTTTCGAGCATATTGATATAAAAATACTCTAAAAGTTTTCAGCCATATATTGCTCCATATATTTACTCAGCCAAAAATTTATATTTCTACACGGTTTACATAGAACATAATTTTATTTTAAGGTATTCTATCGATAAAAAAGCATATTAATTTATAGAAGTGGTATTAATGAAGAAAACAATAAAACTTATTGAATAATTTGCTTACCTTGTAACTTTCAAGATGTATGAAAACGAACAGAAAACGAATATTATAACTTATATTTCATTTCAGACACAATGTGATACATATAAGTAGTAAGTACGTGTAGAACTTTAGAAATGAAATGAGATTGGACACAGGACAGTTGGTCTCGTCTGATTTTTATAACTTTTTTTCTTTGTTTTCACAGACTATGTGTACTTAACGGACCAATGACAGTGGTGCTAGATGGTTTTCTTAGAAGCCACGCGCGCCTCGTCAAATTCGCATTTAGGCGCCATGGTGACTGGGACGCGTATTGCTCTTGCTGTCTATGCTTAAACATTTAAACAATTTAATAAGAAAAGCGCGTGTTTGGTACTCACGTGAATGAAATGCGTCCATGTGAAATGGGCCTTTGTGTAGCATATGTAATTTTAGTATATACAGTACACACATGCCCCTTGGAATTTTCGATAGTTAAGTAATTTCATAGAAGCCACGCGCGCGTCACGCTTCGCGATTCGCCACGTGCCGTGGGATCCCAGCTTTACGCAGCACGTTACGGAAAATATACACAAGTCGTGGACAGTGTAAAAAGACTGTGTTATAGGTACCTTTTCAATCCATATGTTATAATTGTAATGTAAAAATAATTAATACGAGTAAACTTACCTTCCTCTTATTGTTATGTTGAACGTATTATATTTATATGTATTATCGCCATGAAACTTATTTACTGTATAAAACTAACTCAATTTGTATAACAAAAACAACGATATAATGCTACTTGGTATATTTTTTCAGTATCAATCTAATTAAGTACACATAACACAATAATAATTTTTATAACTCATTTAAATTCATCACGTAATCAAACTTCACAGATTGCGCGTAAAGAATCATGAAACTGAAAACATAAACATATTATGTAAATATAATGTATTCTTAAATGACATATTGATTTAATAAAATAAACCCCGAATTTAAAAAGTACGTTAAATTTAACAGTACAATTTTATCGTTTTCATACGGTAGTTGATTGTTGGGAGTAATATGCTTGTAGATTTAACAAATATATATCAAAATAATAAAAATCATTTTATTGTACGAATATCATAACTATTATTGAGTTAACAGAGTACTGTTAATTTGACAATACAACTTCAATAATGTATAACAAATATTTTTATTCATTCAATCAAATGTATATCAGCGTAATAAAAAATTGTTACTGGAACAAATATTAGTTTTGTTAATTGTCTACAAATCCATTTTGTCAATTTTACATGTAGTATTTTTTTCAGTGTGAGTTATCAAGCCGGTCATTAATCTCCAAAAGAAACTAAATAAAAGAACTGGATTTCGTAACGTGGTAAGTTATATGTAATTAATTATTTTTTAACATATTAAAATATAGTTTTGTAGAGAATTTTCTCAGCTTTATTTAATATATCGCCAACGAGATAATATTATTTTACACATTTTATTGTATATTGATTATATAACAAAAGTCGATTGGGGTAATGCTGCGCATCCTAGTCGGGGAATGGAGCGCATACTTTTAATGCGCGGTATTACCCCATTCGTAGTTTTACTTATTTGGCTACACATATTGTTTGTTAAATATTTATTTGTTATTCATAAATAATTGTTATTTATATTTAAAGTTTTATAATGTCAAGACTATATACTAGGAAGACTGAAAAAGCAAAATGGACAG
>NW_020272288.1:0-6548 GCF_003268045.1 Sipha flava
ACCAATCACAGTTCGTCTTCAGATTAAAAACTAAAATGGCTCTCAAATTTAATGTCGGTATAAGTAGAAATATAGTTAAAAAACCATACAGTACTACAAGCAAACTCGTTGAATCAACACGTAAGCCGCGAATAATACAAGATATAAAAAAAAGAAAAATAAAACAATTAACCAAAAATAAACAAGCTTTTCTGCGTTCGTTAAAATTACTTTGAAAATGGACGAATCATATTTAAATACAACCGAAGGGTATGTCAATGATTGTAAAATTATACAAAAGCAATATCACACTTTTCTGCCGTATTCGAGAATAAAGATTATAATATATTATATTATATTATAATATAAAGATTTTTAATCAGTAGTTGCCATCAGTCATGAATTGTACGTCCAAAGACAAACATCAATACACGAAATTCATACACTATTCCTCGTCCAAAACGCCTTCTGAATGTGAGTCGATATAATAAATGTTACAATACTCGTTTGATTTTATATTCTTCTAGATAAATCATTGAAGGTTTTCGATGTACAATTATTTATTTTTATGGAATGAATTTCCTTTTTGAAAGATTTTTCATGCTATAATACCTTAGACTATTGGATTTATAAACGAATAATTATAATTTTATTGCGAAACACACTGTTATTTAATGTTAAATGTCTATTTATATTTAATGTTTTTTAATTTTGTTTTCGTTATATATAATTTTTCGTCTATATTATTCTTATTATTTATGTATACTCTGATTTACAATTATTTTGTTACACCTCACACTTAAACGATTGCACGTTGCTGATTATCCTATTGAACGTTTTCTGAAAATGAATTTATTCATTTTTATGAAATTTATTAAACTTTTTTTCTGTTTGCGATTATTTCTTGATACATTTAATGTTTCCGTATAAAGGTATTATTAAAATATTGCATCACACATAACTACTTCACAATAGTTAACCATTTACTACTTATTTTTGTACATTTTCAAATATATTATCGTTCAATCTATATGAAATGTTTACTTTGAGCTATTTAAAGTAATCAATAGATATTACAGTAAGTCACCATATATAGATATTATTTCAAATCGACTTTTGTGGAGAGTGTATAATTAAAACTCCAAAAAATGACTAGAACTACATATGCATATGTCGGGATTTTATATGTATTCCTTCGTTGATTTTCAATCATCGTAAATTATAATAATATCAATGTGTTTAAAGGTATGAGAAATCTTATAATTATATGGTGGCTGAATCGGAGGTGTTTAGATGACGTTTAGAAATAATTTCGTATGATAAACAGTAAGGGTAACTATGCGAAACGAGACGAATTTAATATTAAATAAATATTTTTAATCAGTAGTTGCTATTAGTCATGAATTGTACGTCCAACGACAAACATCAATACATGAAATTCATACACTATTCGTCGTCCAAAACGCCTTCCGAATGTGAGTCGATATAATAAATGTTATAATACTCGTTTGATTTTATTTTCTTCTAGATAAATCTTGGAAGGTTTTCGATGTACAATTATTTATTTTTTTGGAATGAATTTCCTTTTTGCAAGATTTGTCATGCTATAATACCATAGACTATTATATTTATGAACGAATCATTATAAATTTATTGCGAAACACACTGTTACTTAATGTTAAATTTATATTTATTTTTAATATTTTTTAATTTTGTTTTCGTTATATATAATTTTTAGTCTATATTTTTCTTATTATTTATGTATACTCTGATTTACAATTATATTGTTACACCTCACACTTTAACGATTGCCATAGCAGTTTAACCTAATGATCGTTTTATGAATTTGAATTTATTCATTTTTATGAAACTTATTAAACTTTTTTTCTGTTTGCGATTATTTCTTGATACATTTAATGTTTCCGTATAAAGGTAATATTAATATATTGCATCACACATTACCACTTCACAATAGTTAACCATTTACTACATATTTTTGTACATTTTCAAATATATTATCGTTCAATCTATATGAAATGTTTACTTTGAGCTATTTAAAGTAATCAATAGATTTTACAGTAAGTCACCATATATAGATATTATTTCAAATCGACTTTTGTGGAGAGTGTATAATTAAAACTCCAAAAAATGACTAGAACTACATATGCATATGTCGGGATTTTATATGTATTCCTTCGTTGATTTTCAATCATCGTAAATTATAATAATATCAATGTGTTTAAACGTATGAGATATCTTATAATTATATGCTGGCTGAATCGGAGGCGTTTAGATGACGTTTAGAAATTATTTCGTATGATATACAGTAAGGGTAACTATGCGAAAGAGACGAATTTAATATAAAATAAAGATTTTTAATCAAACGTTGCTATTATACATGAATTGTACGTCCAACGACAAACATCAATAAATGAAATTCATACACTATTCGTCGTCCAAAACGCCTTCCGAATGTGAGTCGATATAATAAATATTATAATATTCGTTTGAGATTATTTTCTTCTCGATAATCCTTGGAAGGTTATTGTATGTACAATTATTTATTTTTTTGGTATGAATTTCCTTTTTGCAAGATTTTTCATGCTATATTACATGTTATATTTCATTGTTATATTGGATTTATAAACGAATCATTATAATTTTATTGCGAAACACACTGTTACTTAATGATAAATGTCTATTTATTTTTAATATTTTTTAGTGTTGTTTTCGTTATATGTATATTTTTTCGTCTAAATTTTTCTTATTATGTATTTATACTCTGATTTACTATTATTTTGTTACACCTCACACTTAAACGATTTTTATAGCTGTTTAACCCAATGATCGTTTTCTGAATTTGAATGGTTTCAATTTTATGAAACTTATAAAACTTTTTTTCTGTTTGCGTTTAATTCTATATACCTTTATTGTTTTCCGTACAAAGGTATAATTATTATATAGCATCACTCATTACTATTTCACAATAATAAACCATTTACTACTTATTTTTGAATAATTTAAATTTATTTTCATTCAATCTATATGAAATGTATACTTTAAGCTAGATAATATAATCAAAAGCTATTACACTAATTATCCATATATTGATATTATTTCAAATCGACTATTGTGGAGAATATATAAATAGAAATCCAAAAGAATGACTAGAAACACATACACATATGTCGGGGTTTTTAATGTATTCCTTCGTTGATTCTCATTCATCGTAAATTATAATATTATCAATGTGTTTAAAGGTATGAGAAATCTTATAATTATATGCTGGCTGAATCAGAGGTGTTTAGATGACGTTTAGAAATAATTTTGTATGATATACAGTAATTGTAACTATGCGAAAGAGACGAATTTAATATTAAATAAAGATTTTTAATCAGTAGTTGCCAACAGTCATGAATTGAACGTCCAACGACAAACATCAATACATGAAATTCATTCACTATTCATCGTCCAATACGCTTTCCGAATGTGAGTCGATATAATAAATGTTATAATACTCGTTTGATTTTATATTCTTCTAGATAAATCATTGAAGGTTTTCGATGTACAATTATTTATTTTTTTGGAATGAATTTCCTTTTTGCAAGATTTTTCATGCTATAATACCTTAGACTATTGGATTTATGAACGAATAATTATAATTTTATTGCGAAACACACTGTTACTTAATGTTAAATGTCTATTTATTTTTAATATTTTTTAATTTTGTTTTCGTTATATATAATTTTTCGTCTATATTTTTCTTATTATTTATGTATACTCCGATTTACAATTATTTTGTTACACCTCACACTTAAACGATTGCACGTTGCTGTTTATCCTATTGAACGTTTTCTGAAAATGAATTTATTCATTTTTATGAAACTTATAAAACTTTTTTTCTGTTTGCGATTATTTCTTGATACATTTACTGTTTCCGTATAAAGGTATTATTAAAATATTGCATCACACATAACTACTTCACAATAGTTAACCATTTACTACTTATTTTTGTACATTTTCAAATATATTATCGTTCAATCTATATGAAATGTTTACTTTGAGCTATTTAAAGTAATCAATAGATTTTACAGTAAGTCACCATATATAGATATTATTTCAAATCGACTTTTGTGGAGAATATATAATTAAAACTCCAAAAAATGACTAGAAGTACATATGAATATGTCAGGATTTTATATGTATTCCTTCGTTGATTCTCATTCATCGTAAATTATAATATTATCAATGTGTTTAAAGGTATGGGAAATCTTATAATTATATGCTGGCTGAATCGGAGGTGTTTAGATGACGTTTAGAAATAATTTCGTATGATAAACAGTAAGGGTAACTATGCGAAACGAGACGAATTTAATAATAAATAAAGATTTTTAATCAGTAGTTGCCATCAGTCATGAATTTTACGTCCAACGACAAACATCAATACATGAAATTCATACACTATTCGTCGTCCAAAACGCCTTCCGAATGTGAGTCGATATAATAAATATTATAATATTCGTTTGAGTTTATTTTCTTCTCGATAATTCATGGAAGGTTTTTGTATGTACAATTATTTATTTTTTTGGAATGAATTTCCTTTTTGCAAGATTTGTCATGCTATAATACCATAGACTATTATATTTATGAACGAATCATTATAATTTTATTGCGAAACACACTGTTACTTAATGTTAAATGTCTATTTATTTTTAATATTTTTTATTGTTGGTTTCGTTATATGTATATTTTGTCGTCTAAGTTTTTCTTATTATGTATTTATACTCTGATTTACAATTATTTAGTTACACCTCACACTTAAAGGATTGCATCGCTGATTAACCTAATGAACGTTTTCTGAATTTGAATTTATTCATTTTTATGAAACTTATAAAACTTTTTTTCTTTTTGCGTTTAATTCTATATACCTTTATTGTTTTCCGTACAAAGCTATAATTATTATATTGCATCACTCATTACTATTTCACAATAAATAACCATTTACTATTTATTTTTGTACATTATCAAATATATTTTCGTTCAATCTATATGAAATGTTTTCTTTAAGCTATTTAATGTATTCGATAGCTATTCGATAGCTAGTCGTTGCTATTAGTCATGAATTGTACGTCCAACGACAAACATCAATACACGAAATTCATACACTATTCCTCGTCCAAAACGCTTTCCGAATGTGAGTCGATATAATAAAAATTATAATACTACTTATTTTTGTACATTTTTAAATATATTTTCGTTCAATCTATATGAAATGTATACTTTGAGCTATTTAAAGTAATCAATAGCTATTACACTAAGTCACCATATATAGATATTATTTCAAATCGACTTTTGTGGACAATATATAATTAAAACTCCAAAAAATGACTAGAAGTACATATGAATATGTCAGGATTTTATATGTATTCCTTCGTTGATTCTCATTCATCGTAAATTATAATATTATCAATGTGTTTAAAGGTATGAGAAATCTTATAATTATATGCTGGCTGAATCGGAGGTGTTTAGATGACGTTTAGAAATAATTTCGTATGATAAACATAAAGCGTTACTATGCGAAAGAGACGAATTTAATATAAAATAAAGATTTTTAATCAGTAGTTGCCAACAGTCATGAATTGTACGTCCAACGACAAACATCAATACACGAAATTCATACACTATTCCTCGTCCAATATGCTTTCCGAATGTGAGTCGATATAATAAATGTTATAATATTCGTTTCAGTTTATTTTCGTCTCGATAATTCTTGGAAGGTTTTTGTGTGTACAATTATTTATTTTTTTGGAATGAATTTCCTTTTTTCAAGATTTTTCATGTAATATTACCTCAGACTATTGGATTTATGTCGAATCATTATAATTTTATTGCAATACACACTATTACATAATGTTAAATTTATATTTATTTTTAGTATTTTTAAATTTTGTTTTCGTTAAATCTATTTTTTCGTCTATGTTTTTCTTATTATGTATTTATACTCCGATTTACAATTATTTTGTTACACTTCTCCCTTAAACGATTTCCATAGCTGTTTAACCTAATGATCGTTTTCTGAATTTGAATTTATTCATTTTTATGAAACTTATTAAACTTTTTTTCTGTTTGCGTTTATTTCTTGATACATTTACTGTTTTCCACACAAAGGTATTATTATTATATTGCAACACTCATTACTACTTCCCAATAATTAACCATTTACTACTTATTTTTGTACATTTTTAAATATATTTTCGTTCAATCTATATGAAATGTTTTCTTTAAGCTATTTAATGTATTCGATAGCTATTACACTAAGTCACCATATATAGATATTATTTCAAATCGACTTTTGTGGACAATATATAATTAAAACTCCAAAAAATGACTAGATCTACAAATGCATATGTCGGGATTTTATATGTATTCCTTCGTTGATTCTTCTTCATCGTAAATTATAATATTATCTATCAGTTCGTGTTCAGCGCCCGACCGTGCAACACGTTTGTGTCGCTCATTACTGCATTTATAGCTATCGATAGCAGTAACACGCATCATTCGATTCAACG
>NW_020272289.1:0-16642 GCF_003268045.1 Sipha flava
GTTGTTAAACACAGATAACGGACAAGGATCGATTACGCAGGTCCCCGGACATAGTGGTACGAAATCGATAACATATTATAAAAAGGTATAAATATATGTTACACATTCAATATAAATTGAAAATCGAAAATCAAAATTTCACAAGATATAATTTAGTATAAGTTAACTTTTTCTATTAACTGTTTTATTATTTCAGTAGTAGTTATTTGGTAGTTATTGTTCATTTTTCTAAACTATTTTAATAAATTACTGGAAAATATAAAACAGACACAAAGATCATAAGGTTATAATACCTTAATAGTCATAATTTTGACATAAAATGAAATATGAAATGATTTTATATCATGAAATTATAAAATAAAAAAAAATAATGTAGTAGCCATTTTTCTTTAATAAAGAGTTGAGAATTTGATGAAATTAAATATTAGTTGTAAAAAAATGTATACATTTTTACACAAAACAATGTATTATTATTATGTAAATACGTAATATTCTAACATATGTTTTCAATTCTCTTTTCGGTATCTAAATGCATTAATATATGCATTCTTGTCAAAATGTATATCAAATATATGTTCGAAAATTAAGCAGTAATTATATTTTATATATTCACATACACATTAAAGTGTTCAATTTCAGATATATTAATTTGATAACTATCATAACTCATAATAACACACAAATGTATTTCAGAAATTCTAATAATTAATAACAACCATCAAATAATAATTATCTTATTTGTTGCTAAATATACATAACTTTAATAATATTTATAGCATTAATTTATTGTTCAAATAGTAGGTTCGTAAAAATGTGTATTAATTTAGTTTGTGAAATAACAGAATTTATGTCCATGCAATATTAATCGACCGGGCGTCAATTTGCACCCAAAGCAACCAAAATAAATAAATATTGATACTTGTAATTTGCGCCATGTATAAAAATTAAGTATGGTATTATGCGCCACATGAAACCTAATTAATGGGCAATGTGTAATCTAGGCCATTCTATTTTTTGAAAAATTTTTTTTTGTGACATTATTCACCTTATTCAAATTTTAATTTGCGCCATTTTAAAATAACTAAACAATTTTTATTTTACAAATTAACATATTGTATTTTTATGTATAGTAAATAGCTAAGTAAAATTCTGGATAAATAAATATTATCAGTGTAATGCGTATACTTTCTGTATACTAAATATATTAAAAGCGAAGTACAATTTTGGATAGTAAAAATTAGATCAAAATAAATCATCATATTATAATAATTATAAATAATGTTTGTATGTGTGTGCATAGGCGATACTACGGGTCAGGCCAGTCAATCCATGGCTTGACCTAATACTAGAGTTCCCTATTTAACGTGTATACGTTTCAGGTGTTCATGTGAAATTAAGGTTTAATTTATAAATCCCGTTGCTTAAAATTTCACGTGTATTTATAATTTTATCCACGTGAATCTGTTAATTTATATAATCACGTGAATACGTGAATTGACATAATTATGTTCGTCGCTTATCGGACCTCGTATGTAATGACTATGGATAATCTAGGCCCAGAGGTGGATTTATCTTTTTTACGACTATAGGCACCAACAATTTGCCGCCCCTATATAGGCGAAGAAGTTATAGTACCTCTTCCGAAACACCTAATCTAAATATTAAATATACAAACGTATGAACATTCGTTTGAATTTTTAGACTATTTTTTTCGTTTTAATTAATTAGTCTACTTTGAAAAAATGCCATTGGATGTTCCCCAAATTTTAATAAAAACAGATTTTCATAATAACAGTATAGGATTATTAACATACATTCGAATTAGTAGTATAGTGTGGCAGTGGGGATATTTATTTTTCCCCGAAATTCTGACGATAACATATTAACAAAATGCACCCATTATTATACAATTATTTTTCGTAAATATAAAATAAATAATTTTCCAATTTTTTTGGCATACGTTTAATGTTTTCTAATAAAACATTACAGAATTAGCCGCCCCTAAACTTTGCCGCCCTAGGCAGGTGCCTACAGTGCCTAATGGGAAATCCACCTCTGTCTAGGCCTAATATTAACTACAACTGTTTAGGTACGTTTTGTAAATATTATTAATAACTAATGTTTTAAATTATGACGTAAATAGTTTAATATTAATTAATATACATAAGTGAGTACTCCAAATTAATTTATGTGTTATGAATGTGTGTGTGTGTGTGTGTGTGTGTGTGTACTGTTGTCGTTGACCGTGAAAATGGTTTATTAATAAATTGTCATACGGCGATAGCGCGATTTGGTTTATCAGGTCTAACCAATATTACCATGTTGCATAAATAATATCTGAACGGAATTTGATTATTTTATATTTGCATACATCGAGATCAATATTTAGGACATCAAGTATTTAAGAAAATTAACATTTATTTGAATAAATAATTAAAAATATATTTTATTAATTACCTCTTTCCTATGGATTTTTCTTTTCTATAGAAAGTGTTCATGGCTTAATACCATGAACACTTTCTAAATGTCTTATTAAAGACCCAGTAATGCCGCCTACTCAATAATATTCATTGTTACCATCACCGTCACATAAATCGTAAAAGCGCGATCACCTTCACGTTTGGCATAATCCAATACCCAACTTTTTCTTTTCACCATTTTCACCAAGAAAACTTTTATTTTTTAATGAATACGGTCACTTAAAGGTTGCACGCAAACTAAACGCGTCGTATACTACGTTAATATCTAATTATTATCAAGGTATCGATAAAGTCATGAAAAGGGGATTTCATTACATACATATAGGAATTTTTATTCGTATATATGAGAGTTGCTTACGATTGTATATTGTACAATTGTAATTTGTATCATTCAATCAAAATTATGGTATCAGTGTGTGAGTTCTATTTTCGCAACCGGACACCGTGAATTGCCATGAGCACATAAAGATTTCCCGGCACACCATTACCTTATCCAACTAGATAAGTCACACGCGACAGGCACTACAGAGTTCAATAAAATATCATGAAGCTATAGCTTTATTGATTATAATCAATAAAATTATAAATACATTTTCAAATAAAATCAATTTTTGTAATGGAATATATGACCATCATGTAGGTATCATTAACAAAAATTAACAAACACTTTTTGTATTATAAATAACTATTTTTTATACAATCATATTTTTGATTAATGCCAATTCACGTGAATATGATTCAGATACGTGCTCACGTGATTAAGCTTTCATTGATTGCCGTGTATTAACCATACGTGATTTATTTTGATTCATTCACGTGATCACAATATACGTGAACACGTACATTCATATTCACGTACGAAAACGAGATCCCTACTAAATACCAACAATAAATATGTATATATTATATATTTTAATAACTATTTAGGCATTATAAATGATATATTTATACATGTAAACGTATACATTTGTACGTTTCATATAATACTATAATATAATATAGTATATAGGTACAATTGGTACAAATAAGGATTATAATAGAACATAATAAGTCTATTCTGTATATTCGAACAATCTGTTTTATTTCTTATTGTTTAATTTAGACATTTCACGTTTATTTTTATAATTATATTATAATAATTAATAGTTAATTTTACGTAATAATACTTTTTATATTTTTCATTTGGCCTGACCTAATAATAGTGTCTAGTTTCGCCTAAGTATGTGTGTGTATAATATAATCATATATTTTTACCTGCAGCAAAGATGACTTTGAACATTTTTACTATGTTGTGAAAACTGATTGTTCATCGAAAATCTCAGGCAAAGCAGAGTTTAGAAAAAAGTTGCCTACGTTCAAATAAATATTGTTTGAGTTTTTTTTTTCTTTAGATGTATTTGTTATATATTATATTTATAATTATATTTAAATTATATTTCTTATATTTATTCATCGAATATTCTCGGTACATGTCCATGACTCATAGGAGACGCTGTCAAGTTAACAGCTGAATATATTTTTTTAATAGCATCAAAGAAATTCTCTTTTCAGGGGTTAATCGAATATAAAAATAATAGTGTCAGAAACTACTAACCATTTGTAAACCGTATCGTACATATATTTTTATATCGGTACACTTTTCCACTTAAATGTTCGTCTGCCTTGATAATTAGACCAGACGAAGGTTACGACGCCACGCATTATCTGTAGCTACCCGTACCTGTCACGGGTGTCTCGACTATTTAATGTGAGTTACGTGATTGGAAAGGCATCTAAAGACGCCTGAATGGTCAACGATTTACATAGGAATGTTTTCACTATAATCATTAGAGAAAATAATATGATGCATTTAGGAATACAAAAAAAAAAATCATATTGCACAGCATATTTTAATAGATTCACTAAATAACAACTACAATAAAAAAAGGCTTTCATATACTTCATGCAATATTTCAGAAAAATGTATTAAAATATTTTAGAATAAATTACACTTAATCTGAGCAATATAAATCAAATTACGGGCCCTAGTTAAAATACTCTAATACATAAATAGTAAAGCCCCGTTTACAATTATCGGGGAATGCCCAAGTACACCCGACATCCACCGTATGCATATCTATGAATACTTTAATAGTATTATAATACAACTGAGTATACTGGTAACTGGGTACATCCTCTATTAGAGAATGGCCCACAACAAAAAAAAAGATTGGAAAAATTATTTTTATTGATGTCCAATGACTTATCCCACAAATTAGGTCGTTTTTCAATAATTGATTCATTGAAATCGTCTTCCATTTTCTGTCTTCCAAACGACACGTCGAACACACAATTGCTAACCACTGAGGAAACATTGAAAACTTATTCAAGATACTGGAAAATTTTGTTCGAGTGAACGTCACAATGTAAATGTAATTACTACTTTATTACGCGTTCGTTAAAATACATTCGATATTTATTGTATCGTACTGACAAGTTCGTACGATATTCGAGAAAAAATTCATGAATACAGTATTTTACCGCATGGACTTTGTGTGAACGTGCAAATTTAACACCCGTTTCCACTGCTTTATTCGATTAAATCCTGTATACGATATATGGTAAAACATTGTCGTCAGAACGTACATGTATCGACAAACTGCTGACGGTGCCTTTCACGTACAGGTGTGTTTAATACTATAAAATACGTTACCCACTCGAAAACATTGGTATTGATCGAGGTGGCATGTAAACATTGTCTCTGTGACTTAACCGAATAAAATATTAATTATAATTATTGAATTATTGTTAGTATTGGTCATACTTTGTCAAAATTAGCTGAACGACCCGTAGTGATTCACAATTACAACCACGTATATGATAAATATATGTAATAATATCACTGATTAAACTAATCATCCAATACATATGTCAAGTCATGATATCACATTCATAGTCTCGTGTACGTACTGTATTAATATGTTAGTTGTGTTTTGTGTTTTATAATTGAGTTCAAACTTATATATAAATCTTAAGATTTATAATAAGTTTCGATGGGTTCAGCAAAATTAGTGTACAATTGTCGGGTGCGACTCGTTTGCGCACATTTACCTTTTTTATGACACGATTGCGCACAAAATCACAACTCGTTTGCGCACACATATTTTAGGTTTAAATAATAAAGGTACAACTCATTTGAGCATATTTCCTTTCTTTTGCTTAATTTTAATTAATTAATAGACTGTATAAAATAATAATATATATGCATATTGTATATAAAAAAAATAATATATAAATTAAGATTTAACTATTTTGCATTTCTAAGTATTTATTATATAATTTAACATCGAGCGACCAGATATTGGCGAGAATAAGATATATATACAACAATATAATACAGATAAAAGTAATAATAACGTCAATGATTATACGCGTAAACAATACTGTCAATTATTAATTTAATATTACAAAAATTAAAATATTTTAAAAAACATGCATTGTAGGTTTAATAAGTAATAATAGTAGTCTATTAGTTATAAAATTATACTAATTTAGAATGATGGCATTTAAGTCCGATTTTCTTTATATAAGTTAAACGATTAATAATATTATTTTTATATTCATTCCAAATGTTTTCCAATTGTATCTCCTTATTAATTATCTCTTTTCCTTTGAAATTTATGATTTTATTGTTTATTGAATTAATTTTTAAATCAGTGTCACTTTGAATTTCAATAATGACGTCGATTACTTGATGTATGTGCGGATGAGCAGAGTAAAACTGACTGTTATATTGTTTGTGATAACTCTCTGCACCATTAGTAGTCTTAGGATTATTAGTAGGTTTATAAGTCCATAATGTTGGAGGAAAATTGCTGTCCGATGCAATGTAATTTTCTAAAATATAATCGGAAAATATAGAAATATTACTAGACGTAGTACTTGGTGCTATCGACATAAGATCACAAAATCCATCAGAAACTTCGTCAGGAGGTAAATAACTTAATCCAAAAAAACATTTCATCCATTCGCCAACTTCTGAGTCGTTGTTTAAGTACTCGCTCGATAATAATTTATGTTGTTGAATATGTCTAAACCAAATTTGCCCTAAATGAAAGTTACAACACGTGATTTTGCAGTAAGGGAAAATTTGCAATACTGCATTATGCGCAGATTTTTCAAAGTCGACATGAAAATTGCTTAAATTTATTATATTACCAGTAATTTGAATACATATATTTTGTAATGTTTTCCACATATTGATGTAAGTATCAGTATGTTTGTTACTTAAAAAACAAAACGCCACAGGAACATAAAAATTGTTTTTAAATACGTGAATAGTATAAAGTTGAACAAAATATTACGCTTTCCTAATACACGACGATTATTTTAAATCATTATATATTGATATTGATATGCTGGTAATTTGTGCTGATAATTTGTACCGATAATTCAATTACTTTAGGTAAGTCCAAATTTAAAAATATAAAATACATGTTACTTAGTGATTATGTTGTGCGCAAACGAGTCGTCCGTTTACAGGTAAACGACTGATTTCGTTGTGCGCAAACGAGTCATCGATATCCAGGTAAAAAATTTAAATTGTGCGCAAACGAGTTGCACCGCGATTGTCAACCCACGTGAAGTTACATTAATAACAAACCGTAAATAATTATATAGAACATTTATTTTATGAGATTTATGAGCCGGGCAGCAATTAAAATCTGATAGATTCAATAATAAATAATAAATATGCGTTTTATATGAGTATGGAAATAACAATAATCTACCGTGAATTTTTAACTTCATAAGATTTTTTTTTTTATCGAACATTGTTGTAGATTCACTACTATAATTCAGTCATTTTCAATTTAATAAACTCAAGGTTTTAGTTTTTGTGACACTCATAATTCAAAATTTAAAAATATGTAACTATTTACATATGACTCATTTTATAATAGTTTGGACGATTTATTTAATTCATTTTATTTTCCGAGACGGACGATAAAAATAATAATAACAACGGTGAGTTATTTGATTTCGATTTAATTACTATTTATTACGTATCTATCAAAATCTAGTAAGTAGTATTAGTACAAGTATTTAATAAAGATAGAAGCTTACAAAGATCTAAAAACTTGTAAAAACTAATAACAAAGTGTAATTACATTTTATAAATCAAAAGAGTTGTGGTTCTAATGCCATCTACGCGTAGAAGCGTCACAACATTTTCGCCGCGGCATTGGATTCGATATTGGCGCCCTTGGTGAATTTTATTTTTGCACTTATTTTTGTTTTATTTTATAGATATAATTTTAATATAAATGTAATAATATAACATTTCTACATGTTAATCAAAATAACGCTATATTTTTTTAAATAATTGAGTCTTTATAGTTAATGAGTTATAATATATATATATATATATATATATATATTGTTAATATTATGTAAGTCTTAATTTTCTATAGATATTATATTATAAAGTAGGATATATGCCATCATATTAGTTAAATAATCGGAAAAACCATTCGTTGGTGGTAATCATTATTATAGCCGTTTATCAGTGTATAATATAAGTGTAAAAGTAGTAAACACTAATAAATAAACATCATCAAGGTGCAATCGAATATGTAATGTTTGTGTATCACACATTTACGCTTAATTTTAATAAAACTTAAAATAATATATGAGAAAAAAAAATGTTATATAAAAAAACCAATTTTAATTTAACTCAAATGCGCCCCTAACTTTACAGCGCCCATGTCGCCAACCTCTAGTTACGGCATTGTCGGTGAGTATGTGTGGGACCGACGTGTGATCCATTCATCACATCCACATCCAATATCATTTTTTGTACACTTTAATAGTGTTTTAGTTCCCCTTGATATTATTATTTATTAATTAACGGCGATGTTTTACCTTACCGTTATGTCTTCACAATAAAAAGTAATTCCGAGAATAATAAGTGTTGTAATTTTTGTGATGCACATTCTTTAGTCCCGTCACGCACCACAACACTGTAGTTTTTTAAATTATTTTATGGCTATTAACATATGTATTAAAATATAACAGCCTTAACTATGGTTAAATTACAAGGCAACCAAAAAACATAATTAATTTTCTCAATTATTTTCAATGCAATTGTCAGTGTTTAATTTTAATAATCTAAAAAATGAATGATAAGAAGTTCAAACAAAATATATCTGTTGATGACTTCGAAGATTTCAAGATCAACAATGATCCGTTATGCTTCGATAATTGTCAAAAGGCAAAAAGTGCTGATTTTCTAGACAATTTCGATACGAAGGATAAATCATCACAAATTTCAGCATCAGATTTTAAGATATCTATCGTTTTAAACGAAAATACTTTTAGATCTCTTGTGTTAACAGAACACAAGAAAACTGGTAG
Source organism: Sipha flava (assembly GCF_003268045.1). Taxonomy (NCBI): domain Eukaryota; kingdom Metazoa; phylum Arthropoda; class Insecta; order Hemiptera; family Aphididae; genus Sipha; species Sipha flava. Next base: position 8,874 of record NW_020272289.1, read on the forward strand.
AATATATGTTGCTAAAGTATTCAAAAAGAAGAAAATTGTCAAATATAATCTAGTGAGTTTTTAATTTTAATTCTTACCTAAAAGATATTATTATTTAGAAAGTTGGTTCTTAAACTAATTTTTTACGTGACATTAATTCTTACCATTAATCAGTCATTTTTCTACTAGAAGTTTTCGTTTACTACTTATTCAAATATGATTTAACAATTCAGGTTTTGGGTTAACCCAAATATTTCATTCAAATTTCGGTTAATTTGGGTACGGTCGAATTGCATTTGGGTTGAAAAAATGTAATGGTCGAACCGCACTCGAGCTTAAAAAAGGTATTTCAACAAAAGTATCATGCATTTGAAGGGATTAAACATTTATAAAACACTCATTTCCCTTTCTAGTTATACAATATTTAAATTTAATGCCTCACTGGCAAGAAAAATAGTAAACTATAATAAATTGTTGGCCACATGAACAAATAAATATAATAATAATAATAATAATAATATTGCCACAATAGCGAGTACAAAAACAAATATATGAAAAATAATAATGTGTCGATGACCTCATACAAACAACTAACGAAGATCGACAGCAGATAAGTGGCACTCAAAAACGGCCGACGAACAAAATAAAGAAAAAAAGATTATAATCATATGTGATTCGGTTTCAATATCATAGTAACATTTTTAATTGACAATCAAATTCACAAAATACAAAAAAGTGGAAAATGGATCGGCGCACATTTAGCTCGTGTCAATTATGGTCGGCGCGAAAAATTGGCATGGTTGAAAATTATTTTTTTAATGCTCACCATTGTGTTAAAATATTATATATATTTATAACATTTTTAAAATCTTAAAATTAATTAATTACTATTTCCGTTGATTACGCCATCATCACACGTGAACGGCTGGACCGATTTCGCTAATTCTTTTTTTTGTTGTGTGTTATTGTCAGAAGGTTCTTATGAAAGAAAAAATTAAGAAAATTGCACTGAAAATTAGAAAATTTAAAAATAGTTAACCACCATATAAAAATATTTCTAATCTAACCTTAACACTTTTAATTAATAAAACATTAAATTTAAATTAAAATTGATCAAATGGTTAATACTCGTACATAATATAATTAATTAAATCAAATATTATTATCATCATCATTATAATTTTTTTTTTAACTTTTTTCAATCATTTAACTGTATATAGTAATATAGTAATAACTATATGAATTCAAAAACTATAATCTGTTAATACGCTTTTGAGCATATAAGTTAATATATTTTTCAATATCTTTTATTTTTTTCTGGTACCGTATTATTGAAAGTCTTATGCCAGTATTTTGCATTAAAAATTTGAAATTGTGGCGTAGCATTCATCGATATAATATTCATAATATTTATAACGTATTAATAAAGGCGTCTTCTTTTTGAAGACGTGTATAGTGGAATCAACATTTTTCGTGTACAAGTCACTAAAAATGTTTAGCTATATCCAAAAATACGGTTAAAACCATTTTTATACACGTACACGTAAAAGATCATAGTGGAAACCCATCTAAAGTTTTCACTTCTTTTCTTGAGCAAGTGCAGTTCGACTATTTTTTTTTTTTTTTTTTGGGGTAATAAGTGCAATCATGGTTAACACGGTTGTTTATTTTTTCAATCGGTTTTGAATACACGGGTTTTACATTATGCCATTTATTCGGGTTAGTGTTGGCATTTCTTAATCATGATAAATCAGTGTTTCATTATATAAGATAATATAAGGTTATCTCTATAAGATAATTATAGAGATTTATTTTATATGCATATTATACGATGTTCTCAAAAAATACAAAATCATTGTAGATGTATCAAAAACTAAAAAGTAAATAGATTATTAAATCGTACATTTTTTTATGAAGAGGGGGGGTTATACATAAGTCACCTCACCAAAAAAATACTACTAAAACCACCATTGGTATATTATATGTAAGTTATATCAAAGTCAAATTAATATTTACAAATATTTTATGACCCTTTGTCCTCTGTAAGTATGACTACCTTCCAATTGATTTCACTAGTATTTATTGATAGAAATTTTATCTATAATATATCTACCAATACAAATAAATCGATATAATATATTTCCAGATGAAACGGATAATGAACGAGAAACGGATTTTAGAGTCCATCGATTTCCCTTTTGTCGTTCATCTGGAATATTTTTATCAGGATCGGGATTTCATATATTTAGTAATGCCATTTGTAAGTGGTGGTAACCTTGACATGTACATAAAGCGATACGGGAAAATGGATGAGGACAAAGCACGATTTTATTTGTCCGAAATTATTCTGGCCGTCGAGTATCTGCACAAATTGGATTTGTGTCATCGCGATATTAAGCCCCATAACATAATGATCGATATTCAAGGGCATGTTCAACTCACAGATTTTGGGCTTTGTAAACACATCACGCGTCATACGTATTCATTTTGCGGTACTTTAGAGTACATGGCCCCGGAGATATTACACAGACAAGGTATGTCTATGTAATAAAAAATGTACAAATATTACGTACAAGTAGGTTTCTCCAACGATATTTTTTTTGAATATCGATATCGTTTGATTTTTTGCGATACTTAATCGTGATAACGAAAAAAAATTTAAATATCGATATCTATATTCTTATTTATTGCTACCCTTACATCACTATGGACAGCAGCTAAGGGTATACGTTTATAATTAGCCATTATTAATGATTACTCATTAATATAAAAAAAACCGTTACAATGTTTATGAATTAAACGAAATTAATATATTAATAATAAAACACAATAACTATTAGAATGATTTAAAAGAACAAAATTGAAGTTATTAACTAAACCGTCACCATCAAAAACGATAACTGACTTTAATACTAACGCTAGAAAATACTTCTTTGTATCATTGGTCAAATTATTTTTCCATTATTATACGTTATTTTTGATCGTATCTTGAAAGAAATAAAAACTCATGCATTGATAATATTATATTTTTTTATTATAATATACAAAAGTGAAAAGTATATTTGATTACCGATAAATCGTAAGATATATTTAAAATTAATATTCAACGGTTGCCTCACACATCATATGAACCATTATTATTATATTTAAACATTGATACTCTTCAAGTCAGAAGGGTAAAACATGATATTTATTTTTATATAAACTTTTAAATGGTTATATTTACTGACCAGATCTATTGTCAAATTTATCTTTTTTAGTTCCTGGCCATACAACTAGATAGACTGATACTTTTTATGTGCCATTCCAACGTACTGTATATAGTAAGAATGCCCCTGTATTAGATTCATGCAGCAAGTAATAAATTTAATATCAATGTTTTTATTTGTAATTCAGTTGCTTCTTTTAAATTTTATCTTAATAATTTAGTAATTTAATCACTTAACATAATATTGTACAATAATAACAACAACAAAATGTATTTATGTATATATTTATATATTCCATATTTTCATTGAAATTGGGCTCGCCCGTTTAATAAATAAAATAATAAAAAAAAATATCGTTATGGATATCATATTGAAATATAGATATATTTGGAGAAGCCTAGTTACAAGTATTACGAAATTTAAATGTCGTTAAGTATTGTATTTAAAATGAATTTAACATGCACCTGGTTGAATTGGTATTTGTATTTGTATATCAACCTTAGATTTTCTTATTATTATTATATTAAGATTATCTATATATTGTAGATGTACAAATAGTATTCATTGTTAATATTTTAAGTAGGTATCTATTATTAATACAGTGAGAAACATTATGGTGTTTTGTTTTATGATAACTAGTCATTCTCATAAGTAATAAGTAGGGCTCGATTTTTAGCATATGCTTTATCGGTGAAAATATACGATAGAATTATAGAAAGATAATTCTTAGATATGAATACAATTTGAATGATTCTAGTTACAACGAAATACATTTTATTTGGTTTTTATTTCAGAATATATTTGTATTATATTACTCTATTATATTGTTGCCAGAAACAAGTAAAACCGTTCTAATGTAATGCGGTAAAATAATGTAATAGTTATTTAAAAATATTATTTTGCAACCATAAGATGTTGATAAAACTTATCTTTTTTCTTCTCGTAATATTTGTTCAATGTAAACCATAGTGCTATTTTCAATTATTTCACAAATATTCATATATAATGGCTTAAAACGTGTTAACCATAACGTCGTTTTGTTTCGGATGTCAAATTGTGCATGAAAAAAGCTGGCCGCCGTATTGAAATTAAAAATCTTTACATCCGACAGAATGTTCTTTGTAACGTGCGCGAAAAAAACATATTCTCGATAATGTATATAAGGAACGTCGTGATTTTTATATATTTTTTTTTTTATAAATCTATAAGCTTTATAGTATTAATATTAATAATTTGTAATATTAATTCAATTAGTAATTAATTCTTCAAGATATGTACCTAACATCATGCATGCAAATGCGCAGGGCACGGGAAATCGGTGGACTTTTGGTCTATGGGAGTTACGCTGTACGAATTGATAGCCGGCCATTCGCCGTTCCTGAACGTCGACCCTAGTACGATGTACAAGAACATCTTGAACGCACAGTACAACTGTCCGCTGGGCTTTTCAGGTAATCTAATAAACCTACTGCGAAACATGCTCAGAGTGGACGTCACCAGACGGTACGGGAACCTAGTGAATGGCTTCCAGGACATAAAAAAGCACAGGTGGTTTCATGCGACGGACTGGTGCGCGTTATTCAACAAACAGATCACACCGCCGTTCGTGCCGACGATATTTGACGCCCAGGACATTGGAAACTTCAAGAATCAAAGAAGCGATAAAACGTTCCTGCAGTCCACCAGTGAAACAAATTTGTACGACGAGGAATTTAAGGATTTTTAAATCATACGGTTTATTATTATTGAATTTATATTATACAGGCTATTTAGGTTTAAAAAAAAAATTTTGGTAAGTTAGAAACGATTTATATAAATATACTAAAATATTGTATAGCTACCATATTGTAATTGATTGCTTCAAAATATGCAATAATAAGTAGGTATTAGAAAATATTGTGATAATAATTAGCCATCAATGAGCACTTCATCTAATAATCAATAGAGGAAATTGGACTCTGGATTAGGAGAGACGAAATTTAAAATAATTAAATTGAATGGTAATATACAGTTAGGTATAAAAAAATAAATAAACAATATATTAATAAATATATCATAATAATTGCAAACTCATTTAATACTTATATCACTTCGTAAGTTAAATTTATTTTTACATTTTTTGTTTTTCGAAAAGATTGATAATTCCGTCAATAAATGGGATAAACTCCTATATGAATGACCTTTTTACCTGAATTTAGAACATAGTGTAACCTCCTAGACTTATACTCCTACCTATCCCTTTTTACCTATCATTAAAATCTGATGTAAACTTCTACACAGACCATTTTCAGATAGGAATCATGGGCGTATTTTAGGAGGGGCGAAGGGGCAATTCCCCCTGAATCCGTATTTAAAAAATTGATTTTATGTGAGATACATATTTCAAATTTATTTAATGTGGATCATTTTATAATGAAATCAAATTACGCGTGGTTGTGAATATTGAATTAGGCTTTTTATGAATTAGGCTAACAATGAAAAAATATTTTGACTACAAGAAATATTTACAAAACAACTGCACCATCTTATTTAATGTCTATAAATTAAGTTGTAAAATATTTTAAAAATTAAAATATGCATCATACTTCCATAATTGAACAATAATTTTTTTAACACAGAATCGTGTAAAAAAAAAAAAAACGTATTAAATAATACTCTTTCCATACACAAAACATAAGTAACTACACGGACATCAAACACACACACACACAATTACTTACGAACATAAAATTACGTTGATAAGACAATTTTATAAGTTTGTAATATTATTTTTTTTCCGTTTGACATTTTAAAATAAAATCTCAATTTTACTAATTACTTTTGGAATGCAATGAAAATAAGAAAATCGAAATTAGTACTAATTATTTGCAGGACGTAGAAATAATACAATAGATGGAATAAATTAATGTCTGGTTTTGTTTAAAATAAGTTACGACGAACAATATCCAGCAAGTTACAGAACTACAATTTTATTGAAAAATTACATAATGTATATAACTTTACTATAAGTATGGGTCTGTTTGTATGTAGGTATAAAGTGGTAAATCTATTAAAGTAGGCTGTTCAATATGAATTTTTTTTGTATTCCTAAATGCACCATATTACTTTCTCTAATGATTATGATGAAAACATTCCTACATGAATCGTTGACCATTCAGGCGTCTTTAGATACCTATCCAATCACGTAACTCACATTAAACAGTCCAGACACCCGTGACAGGTACGGGTAGCTACAGATAATGTGTGGCGTCGTAACCTTCGTCTGGTCTAATTATCACGGCAGACGAATATTTAAGTGGAAATGTGTACCGATATAAAAATATATGTACGATACGTTTTACAAATGGATAGTAGTTTCTGACACTATTATTTTTATATTCGATTAACCCCTGGAAAGAGAATTGCTTTGATGCTATTTAATAAATATTTTTTAACTTGGCAGCGTCTTCAATGAGTTATAGATATGCACCAAGCTTATTCGATGTGTATATAATGAGATAAGGAATATTTCTCAAAACAGAGAAACTCGAACAATACCTAATTGAAATTAGGAAATTCTATGTCATTAATTTTTTAAACATGTCATTATAAAATCTTAAATATTTATATCATGTCGATGATATTAATTTTTTATGGTACAATGGAATATGTAAAATAGCAGTAAATGTAATTTGATTTAATACTAAACACATTTTTTGTATAAAATTAGTTTAATCAAAAAAAAAAAGCAGTCAATTAATTGGTATCCATAGGTGTAATAAGCAAATAATCTTCAGCTTCCCACAAATTTCACCAAATTTCCCCTTATGGTTTGTGACGCGTGCACACACTAAAAACACACTAGCTAAAACATAGCGTAATACAAAAATAATAATAATTTGTACTTATGAATGTTACGATGAAATTATTACACCAACGAAAATTGACAATTCACACCATAGGCGTGTACTACACGCTACACACTGAACAAATACGAATAACGCGAACAATAATTTAGGTAATCGTACGCGAGACATCAATTCTATTTCAGATTTACAGTATTGCAATAAATAACGACTCGGTGATTCGTAGAAGACCTATCACCTATTAAATTATAATAATACGATCTATCTGCTAGGGATAATTTTATTTCTCCTGTGAATAATAATTTTACTATTAAACAACTAATGTCAAAATTGAAATAATCACAAAAAATACATACAAAATGATATGTCACATAAAGATTGTATAATAAAAAATTATTCGAGTTTTGGGTTAAAACCAATATTTTATTCGGGTGTTTAAAAAAAAAAAATCATTCGGGTTATATGGGTTTCGGGTGTTTGATTTTTTAAGGGTTTTTAAGAGGTGTTACGGGTTCGGGTTAATTAGGATGCAAAGCCCTAGTAATCTCATTTCTCATAGATATTCTCAAACCACGGGTCATACAATAAAAAATAAAAAACTATTAAAACTATTAAAGTAAAACAAAAAATGTCAATGTCTGTCTAGCGTGTGATACAGATTCATGCCTGTTACCAAATAACGAAAATTTAATATTAAATACAGAAGTTTATACAGTAATTTGGTACTAGAAATAAA
>NW_020272290.1:0-4735 GCF_003268045.1 Sipha flava
AAAAATAAACAACAGGTAATGCAATTAATATATATAGAGATAAATTATTATTATATAATTTACTATATTGATATGATAGAGTAAACACTTGATTAGTTTAAAATACTAAATCCACTATCAAAGAAATAAATATATTTCTAACTATACCTTAATTTTTTCAAATTTAAGAACTATATTAACTGATTAATAATAAATAATTAACAATTAAACAAGATATAATTTTATAGAAGGTAGAACCTATGATGAATTTAATCTTACCTAAAACATTTTGTATTAATATAATAAAATGTAACTAATGAAAACAAATTACACAAGGAATGCCTTATGCCGGCTACACATGATCAGTTAAAACTAATGCACCTTGAGTCCATACACGTTAATTTTTAACTGAATACAGACATCATTTGTTTGTGTTCTCTGTCGGTACATCTAGTGTAGTGTAAAGTGTACACACGAGATATCATCAGATGATGCTTTAGCCATATTTAGCCTATTACTAGTGTTTAAAAAGAATAAAAAAAATCCATGTAAATGCAAAAAGTGGTTTTTGGGACATTTTTGATTTTTCACGGTTTCCCAGAAGTATATAGGTATACGGGTACGAATGCGTAGATAACTGCGACACGATTAACGATAATCACCTACACACATTTTTACTGAATAGTTCCATCATTTCAGTTTAAAAATATGTGAAATCATATTTCAATTAGTTTTAATTGATAACAAGAGAACTACCAGTTTTCAACCAACACACAGTCAGTTTTAACTGTTAAATGAAAAGTGACAGTTAAAACTGAATGTGTGTAGCCGGCATTAGAGACAAAGACTAAAGAAAATTATGGAAAATTTTAACATAAATACTACATTTGATTAAAATTATTATTTTGTTTATTTCATTACCGGTTTTACCAAGCCATTTCACAAATCCCGTAAGTGTGGTCCACTGAGTGGCATTCATGTGCAAATGAGTGCGATCAGATATGTATTCTTGGTAGACTTTATTCGCTTTGACTCTTTTAGTACCAAACTGTCGCTTCAACAGGAATAGAAATCCTTTAGAGAATTCATAACTAAATTCACTAAGATAACGTCCTGCATTATCTGCAAACAATAACAATTGCCGTTGATGTGATTCAGACATAGTATGACATTTGAATCCATTTTCGTCTCGACACTGTTTGTTGCACATTTGACAAAACCATCTTAACTTTTGCAATCCTTTTGATTTTATTTTATTTGCAATATACTTTGGGGTCCCTGGTTCAGCACGGCCCTTGCCCATTGTCGACTTAATAATATGAAAGAACACCAAGATCTTAGAAATAAGAATCGTATCAATGTAATAGAATAAGAATCGTACTATACTTTTATCCTAAAGGTATATGTTTACACTATTAATAAATTGTTATTAGTGTTATCACTGTTCTCAGTTATCATAGAAAAATGAATCAACTGATAACACCGATTGGACGTCACCATCATGTTATATACCGCACTCTGAATTAAGTTTTGAATCTTTAGATATAAATCTCAATTCTCAGTTCAAGAATCGTTTTAGTGACGTACTAAAGATTCAATTGGTTATTTCTATTAAATTACTGATTGTGTTTAATTAGCTTAATCATTTAAAAATGTTCCCATTAAAATGGGCTTTCATGACGATTCAGATTGTTTCTATTGTCTTATCGCAGTCATTTGGGTTCAGAAATAAACAGGCGAGTGATCTGAGAAACTACCATATTTTTTAGAAAGTTTTACTTGGTGCAAGTTCTAACATATTTTAATATTTAATCATTTAATTTACTCTGTGATATGATTAAATATTATTATTATTATTCTACTCTTATTATCTGGAACTATTTTAGTATACATAATTAGAATAATTTAATTTGAAATATACCCAGCTTATTTTCAATTAAAAATACTAATTCTCATTTTAAAGTAAACTAGCTGACCCGACAAACGTTGTTTTGTCATATAAATTATTTCTAGAGAATATTTTGCTAGAAAAAAATAACTAATTAAATATAGGCATGTAAGAATATGGGTAAGGATAAGAATGTAAGAAAGAGATATGGAGTGCTATGAATGGTGACGAAATATAAAAATGAAAAAACATAAAAACATTTATTTTTTTAATAATTTATTAAAATTGATCCATTAAAATTATATATATCGCTAATTATGATAATATTAGTAAAAAACAATATCTATTGCGACGTCTCATACAGTAAGTTCTGTCGAGCGCCCGTTGACGATTACCTTTACAGATATATGGGTCGCCAACCAAATACCGAGACCCTTTTTGGGGTCGGAGTAAATTGATTTAATATCATGGTCACTTAGACTATATTAATAAATAAAGGAAAAGGATTAATAAAGAAAAAGATATTAAATATAAATATAAATATATTATAATAAAAATTTTACATGGTGGAGGAAAGCTCGGACGGGCGTAAAACCTCCACCTTTTTATAGTATGAATTAAAAAAAATATAGAGGATTTTCCATACGCGGATTTATAAAAATATAACTGGTGTATAAAATAATATTGACAAATACCGGCCAAGGTATTATAATAATAATAGAATAGTTTTGATTTTTTAATTGTAATATATTACCGACCAATCGGACAATTGGTCGTCGTCCCAAGACGCACCGGCATGGTCCGGTTTACTCGTTCATGTTGTGGACGACGGAACAGCTGCACAAAAAGTGAGCCAGTATAATACTTTTCAGAAATATACGAAAACTGGCTCATTGAAATAATAATAATAATATTATTATTTAATTATAATAATTGGCCGATACTCGTTATCATGCAATTATTACATGACCACCCACTAACAATCACACACAAACGGGTAGAGAGGTGTGCAATTCTAGAGGTTGGAGGGAATTCCAAATGTGTTTTCGTTCATCGATGTTGTAGGTGATTGCGCATTTATTTAATATGGTTATTATTTATTGAGGAAAACCAAACACGGACACTAATCTATTTTGATCGTTACACTATCCCTTAATGCAACAGAGTGTACAATATTTTTTGTTATCCCATCTTTCGCCAACACAAACTAGATGGCTCGAGAGCACACCACGTAATTATCCGTGTGAAAAATATGATGTGCTCAAATCTAAGCTACAGACATCGTTTGGCTTTGAAACTTATTGATAGTCATTGCAAATGCCAATCTAATTGGAAATTTAAGGCGTTTAAATTGTATTGGCACATCTATGGGTATAATAGAGATTCGCGGTAATAATATATTTTCACCTCGGAATTTGCCATTTAAAATTATGGCTTCGATAACATTTATCATTAATTTTTTAACAACTTATTGCGTGCCTCTGTACAACCGTGATAGGTCAAATTATGAAGCAAAATAACCGGAGAACAAACCTTCAATTGTAAATTATGCGATGGCATGCCTGGTAAGTCCAATGAGTTTAAAAACTCTGTTAGATAATTTACAGCTTCAGTAGCATAGCAAACTATATCTATAGATTTGTATGACACCATGTCTCCTGGTAACAAATGTTTATCTTGAGATTCAATTCGTTGACGTCCACATTTTTTACTACTGAAATTGCTCTTTCTGCCAGCCACTCATGATTTGTGTATTGTCTGTGTACATTGGAAAATATCTAGTCAATGAGAGCATCTTGCGAATAAATGATTATGCAGAAATCGGTCGGTAATTTTATACATTCCGTTTCATCTGTAGTAACTTTCTCATCTCCAATATCTAACAATTGTTTTGAGAATCTTCTGCACGCAGCTTTTTTTGATGAAATCGCAAGTATCAAAATCGTTCGCTCTCTATCTTTACTTACATTTCGACCATGAATTGTTGACGAAGCTCATGATATCGTAGAATAATTTTGTCCAGATCGCGTTTAATCATCAACCGATATGCATAATAATTTTTCGAACTAACATTCTTATTTGTTTTGACACCTGTTGCGGGATCTTTTTTTGTTTAATATTTATGCAATACCCGTCATTTACTACCAAAAATAAAATTAATAGTTTTTAAATAGTTTTTTATAGTTTTTTAATAGTTTTTTAATAGTACTACGTTTTAGTTACAAATCATTAGTATTAGAAAAAGAAAAGGGCTATTTTTAGGGTTTTTCCAGCAATAATTCTAATTTTTCTCGCCGTAAAAACCATCCTTGAACTTCAACGAACATTTGAAAAAAAGATTTGGCCAAATTGGTCCAGGCGTTGTTGAGTTATGCGCTTACCAACACATTTTGCGATTCATTTTTATATTATAGATAAATAAATTCTTAGCCTGGAGTATTATTATATTTTTAAAGTACCGGTTTCAAATTAAAAATTCATTGTCACATAAATAAAAAGTCAATAAAATATTATTATTACTATTATTATTGACTATATTTCAGTTTTATTAACTTAATATTTACCTGTTGATGAATTTTTATTTGAAACCGGTCTTTACAAATATAATACTTATTATATTATAATAATTATACTATAATGTATAATTAATAATTTAGAATTTTACTTAACAATATATTTTTTATTTTTAATACAAATTTTAATTGCTGATTGAGTACAGTTGCTATAAATTTATAAGGTAAAACCGGGACAAAATAAACAAATTATTGAGTAATATACTTTTTATATAACTTTTAATATATTGAGTAGACCATTAATGACTGGCAATATAATATTTAAAAATATTTAAGTAAAATAAAATATATTAAA
>NW_020272291.1:0-4287 GCF_003268045.1 Sipha flava
GTTTGGTACAGGCTAGCACGCGTTACGCGAAGGCGAACAACGCGAAGATCGCCGGGTTTGACACTACCCAACCCAGCACATGGCTGGTCTACCAAGATTGTAATTATTGATAATATATATACAATCGTTAATATTTTTATTTTTCATCCTACTTTGCGTTATAGGCAATAATCTTTACGGATGGGCCATGAGCCGGTACATGCCTTACGGCGGATTCCGATGGTACGAGGGCAATCCGGACGTCGCGTTAGCACAACTCGAGACTATGCGCGAGACGGACGATGTGGGGAGAGTGTACGAGGTAGACGTCTCGTACCCGCAGAGTCTGCACGACGCGCATAATGAGCTACCGTTTTTGCCGTATGCAAGCGTACCTAAGGGTTCCAAAGTGTGTAAACTCATGGCCACTTTGGAATCGAAGAAAAAATATGTAGTGCACTACGTTAATCTGAAACAGGCCATTGCCAACGGTCTGATTATCGATAAAGTATGTCATAAGCGCGCGCGCGCATTACCATTGTCACGATATAATAATATTAATAACCGTCTTTGTTCCGTATACAGGTGCATCGGGTTTTGGAGTTCCGCCAATCGCCGTGGTTGGCTAAATACATAGGACTTAACACGGAAATGCGTAAGAGGGCGGTTAACGGATTTGAACGAGATTTTATCAAGCTGATGAACAACGCCGTGTTCGGTAACAACAACAACAACAAAAACAACAACTACTACTAACACTACTAATCACTATAATAATTATAATATTTATATACATATAATATATAATATATTATATTATATATTTATATATTAATTCGATTGTTTTTCAGGAAAAACAATGGAATCGATGCGCAAACGCATGCATATGGAGCTCGTGTCTAGCGAGCGTCGATTTATGAAACTCGTTAATCGTCCTACTTTTAAATATTGTACCACTTATAATGAGAATCTTACAGCGGTGTCTTTGCACAATGAAACTATCGAATTCTGCAAACCGATTTACATCGGTTTCGCAGTGCTCGATATAAGCAAGACGCTGATGTACGATTATCATTATAACGTCATGAAACGACATTTTCAACAAGATATCGAGCTGCTGTACACGGATACCGGTAAATTATTATTAATAGAGCTAGGATTTTGGTGACTTTTGCATTTTTTTTCTTTAAGTGCTATACAATTCTAACCAAAAACTAAATTTGTTTCGTGATTTAACAATGTAGAATATGTAATTTTTATTTTGCATTATTTTGCATTTTTTGCATTTTTTGTGTTAAATGCATTTTATTGCATTTTTAAGGTCATTTTTACGTAATATTACAAATATTACGTTCATTTTGTGTATTTTAACTAATTTTTGTTTATTTTAAGCTTTTTTAATACGTGTTGTAAAGGTTATCCCAATTAGTACCTATAGGCAATTACCTACTCCAGTCCATTGTTATTGAAAAAGTAATCTAAGAGTAAGTAAGATAAGATTACATATCGAACGAACCCAAAACTATATAGGTATACAATAGTAGCTTTCGTAGTGAATACGACACGTACCTATATGGTTCTACACCGATCTGTACACTATTGTATACTGAACAAATAATATTACGACTAATATTAAAAATTAATATTAAAACTTTAAAAATGCCAAAAATTAAGTCAACAGTAGGAAGCCGTTTACGTAGTTTTGTGAGTGAGTTTGGTGCCGATATTTTTTCTACGGACGGTATGGTGCTTTTTTGTAAAGTGTGTAATATTGCAGTTGCCTCCGAAAAGAAATTTACAATTCAACAGCACATCAGTCGAGATAAGCATGCTCGTGGAATTCAACGAAAACTGAATGAAGTGAAACAAAATAATCAAGTACTAATATCTAATTTAACAAATAATAGTGATCAATCGTCATTTAATTTAGAGCTTTGTAAAACATTATTAGTAGCTAATATTCCACTTGCTAAATTAAATAACACAAATTTTAGAAATTTTTTAGAAAAATATATAAAATTTAAAATCCCAGACGAGTCTACATTGCGTAAAAATTATGTTGAAAAATGCTATTTAAATACAATACGAAATATTAGACACTATGTAGGCGATAAAAAAATTTGGGTTAGTGTAGATGAAACGACAGACGTTGAAGGCCGTTATGTAGTAAATATAGTTATTGGTACCCTGGAAGCAGAAAATTCAGGAAAAATATTTTTGTTATATTCTGATGTCTTGGAAAAAACAAATCATTCAACCATTGCAAAAGCGTTCGATAAAGCCATGTTTACATTATGGCCTGAAGGAATAAAACACGATAATGTCCTTATTTTTGTATCTGATGCTGCCCCATATATGGTGAAAGCAGGAAGAGCTATTCGCACTCTGTATTCAAAAATGGTTCACGTAACCTGTGTGGCGCATGCAATTCATAGAGTTGCGGAAGAAATAAGATCAAATTTTCAAGATGTCAATAAACTTATAAGTTGCGTAAAAAAAATATTTTTAAAATCACCATATCGTACACAAATGTTTAAAACTCTTGCTCCAGGTATTCCATTGCCACCCGAACCCGTAATCACGCGATGGGGAACCTGGCTAGATGCTGTAAATTACTATTGTGAGAATTTTTCTTATGTAAAAAAAGTTGTACTTGAATTAAATCATGATGATTCGACTAATATAAAAGAAGCAAAAAAACTTATGTCTAAATCAAGTTTAGAGGCTAATTTGATTTATATAAAATCTAATTTTGGTTTCATTCCTTCAGAAATAAAAAAGCTGGAGGCTTCTGGAGTCTTATTATCAGAAACTATTAATACAATTAAAAAAATTGAAACTACATTGTCCCTTGCTCCTAATGTAATCGGAGAAACAATATCAAACAAACTGAATAATGTTTTGATGAAAAATAATGGGTTCAAAGTTTTAAAAAATATATCTGCTATTCTGGACGGTGAAAATACAAGTAGAGATGGTATTCCGGAAGACCTAACTTTAAATGATATGGTTCATTTCAAATATGCCCCTGTTACTTCTGTGGACGTTGAACGAAGTTTTTCTTCATATAAAAACATTTTATCTGACCGCCGTCGCAGCTTCCTGTTTGAAAATCTTAAGAATCATCTAATTGTGCAATGCAATAATATGTGTACAGGTAAAAAAATATGACATATTTTTCATTAATTTATTTTAATATATGATTTTATTGATTTTTCAGAATAATTATACCAGGAAGCGGTTGAATTCACAAGTCAAATTTATACCTATTTTATTCATAAATCATAATTATTAATTAATATTTTAAAAATAAATTTTTTCACTCATCTAAGTACATTTTTTGGTCATTTTTTAAGTTCATTTTTTAGAGTTTTTAGGTCATTTTTGCATTTTTTTTAGTGCATTTTTGTGTATTTTTTAGGTCATTAAAATCCTAGCTCTAATAATAATAATAAATTATTATTATTATTATTATTCAACGCTACGGTTTTTTAAATATTTTCTCCGAACGTGTTTCAGATTCACTAGTCTATCACGTGACGACCGACGACTTCTATAGCGATCTGGCGAACAACCCTGACTTGCTGCGTCGCATGGACACGTCGAATCTCCCGCACGATCACCCATGTTACACGGCGGAGCGTAAGAAAATACCCGGACTGTTTACGGACGAGACCGATGGTCACGTCATGTACGAGTTCGTAGCGCTCCGGGCGAAATCTTACGCTTACGATATCGAGCACGTGGAGACAATCAAGGCCAAGGGGATTCGACAACACGTGATCAGAAATCATCTGACGCTGGCCGACCATAAGCGGTGTTTGTTCGAGGCAGACGATGTTGATGATGATGATGATTGCGGTGATGATGATGATGATAGCGGTGACGATGACAAGACTGTACGAGAAAAACGTGTGGCAATGCGTTGCAGTCGAGTTGTTTTAGATAGCATACACCGTCGACTGAGTACAACAACAACAACAGCAACAACTTCTACAAACGACGGCCATGAAACTTCAACGTCATTGCCATCCTACAACCCATACACGTCTTACAGGTTAAACGCTTGCATCCGATCGTTCAAACATCGAGTTAAAACTGTTGTGATGATGAAAAAAACATTGAACAGATCGGATGACAAACGATATATTTTAAATGACCGTGTGCATACTCTAGCACATGGTCATTATAAAATTTAATAATATATTATACTTTTATTTTTATTTTATTTTATTTTATTTATTTTTTTTATATAGTTATCATTATTATTATTATTTTATCATATAGATTGTATATGTATATATATAT
>NW_020272291.1:4387-11659 GCF_003268045.1 Sipha flava
TATATATATATATTTTAAACAGTTTATTTATTTGTATATAACTCTTGCTGATGTATTTTTCTGTATAGAATAAATATATATATAATAATATATTTATATATATTTACCTAGAAAAAAATCTTGTACTCTTTACCTAAAAATTAACTGAATATTTTATTATTTATATTTTTATCTTTTTTTTTTTTTCTCTATCCAGAAAACGATAACTATTTATCTGAGTAACATATTTAAATAACATGTTACTATAACGAACAAACTTATATATAATTACAAATACACTTGTTTTATTGAAACATACTGATATAGGATATAGCAAGTAATAATACTAATAAAAATAATTAATAACTTTTTTTGTTTTCTGTATATATATATAAATATATTTTTATTTTCATTACGGTATTAAAATTCTACACAAATCTATATCTATAACTTTGCCCATTTTTACCTAAATAAATAAAATTTAGGTTTTTTTCCCCCTCGTTATAATTTTTGGCCTCGATTTCGGAGACCTTTATTGCTCTGGGATAAAAAAACCTCTACTTTATAGTCTTCTTCTACGGCCTTCATCAGCGCTACCACACATGCCCCGTACTGCGTGGTAATGCAGTTGAGTTTGTGTATGTTGTATGGACGATGATCAAATCTCCGACGCTTATTTTCTCTACAGCCGCATCTGCCATTATTCGTGCCTTGAATGCATCCATACTAAGAAAATGACGGTATACATATATCTCCACCGTATACCGAGGTGTTAATCTCGAAAATACTTTAACGGCAGCAGCAGCAGCAGTAGCAGTATAGAATTAATGTTTAACGTGCATATGTGGTGTTGTTGCTCATTATATATTATTTGAAATAATAATAATAATAAAAGATTAATATGTGAAATAGACTAAACGGGTGAAAAATCGAAAAAAATCATCGTTATCGGCGAGGGGGGAACGACGCGAGCGGATGATAACATCGCCGCCGCCGCCGACCGTTGATAACGAGCCGGGTCGGGCGGTTTGTGGCGGGGCGGTGATCGCGGTGGCGGACGGGGAAATCTGATCGTGATGTAGTGGTGGCGATGGCAATTGCGGCGGCGGGTGGGGAAATCTGATCGTGAGGTGGTGGTGGCGATGGCGGTTCCGTAAAGATCACAGGTTAAGTACTTAATTGACACTAATTGGGCAATTAACCCGTTAAAGGTCACAGGTTAAGTACTTAATTGACACTAATTGGACGTAAAAGATAATAAAATAACCCATTTAAAACAAACAATTAAAACCGATCATTTGAATTCCGAAGAAAAAGAGAGCGTTATAGCGCTAGTCAGTGATTATGCTGATTTATTTTATATGAACGGGGAATATTTAACCGCAACCGATATCGTCACTCATAGTATCAAAACACCACGGTATACCAAACCAATAAATTATCGTCCATATAGACTTCCGTGGAGTTATCAAGCGGAAATAGAGAATCAGGTCAAAGCCATGAAAGACAATAACATTATTCGTAACTCTACGTCACCATTTAATTTTCCACTCGTAGTAGTGAAAAAGAAAAGTGTAGATCAGGAAGGGAAACCTAAACTGAGAGTATGCGTAGATTTCCGAAAATTAAACGAAATAACTGAAAACGAGACTTACGGTCTTCCAAATTTGGTAGAGATACTCGAATCACTCGGGTCATCAAAGTATTTTTCGACACTCGATCTTGCATCAGGCTATCATCAAATTAAAATTGACGAAAGCGATGTTCATAAGACCGCATTTTCGACAAAATCCGGACATTATGAATATTTGCGTATGCCTTTTAGGCTGAGTTCAGCTCCAGCTACTTTTACACGGGCAATGAAATCAGTTTTAATGGGATTAGAAGAAATGTGTACTGCATATCTCGATGACATAGTTGTTCACGGTGCTAGTCTCCGTGACCATCAAGAAAAATTGACACAAGTGTTTGATAGATTAAGATTACATACTCTTAAATTACAACCTGAAAAAATGCACGTTTTTAAGTAAAGAAGTATTGTATTTAGGACATGTAATAAATGAATCAGGCGTTTCGCCGGACCCAAACAAAATTCAATGTATAAAGAATTATCCTCGACCAAAAAACGCGAAAGACATAAAATCTTTCTTAGGGTTGTTGAATTATTATAGACGATTTGTAGATAATTTTGCGAAAATTGCCAAACCTTTGACTTTCCTACTAAAAAAAGATACTAAATTCAATTGGACAGACAAATGTGAAAATGTTTTTGTCGAGCTTAAGAAATGTTTAATGAACCCACCTTTACTTAAATATCCAGATTGGGGAAAGGGAAATTTTAATTTAATGACCGACGCAAGTCAGTTCGCAATTGGGGCTGTCTTGGAACAAGACGACCATCCTATAGCATACGCGAGTCGCACTCTTAATACCGCCGAGATCAATTATAGTGTAATACAAAAAGAACTTTTAGCCAATGTCTGGGCAGTTAAATATTTTAGACCATATTTATATGGCCAGAAATTTACTATAACTACGGAACATCGACCGTTAACATATCTATTTGGTATTAAAGACGCGAGTTCACAACTAATGCGTTGGCGTCTCCAACTATCTGAATATGATTACGACATAATATACCGGAAGGGTTCAGAACATTCCAATGCCGACTGTTTATCACGTATACACATGATTCAGGATATTACTAATAACTGAACATTTGATAAATTTCTAACCGCGGAAACAACTCCTATTTTTAATTCGAAAATAATCGATATCGACGACAGCATACAAAATAGTAATGACCATGAAAACTTATTATTACTAATTCCAAAGAACGGAATTGTTACGCATCCCGCAATTAGACAAATTATACAGGATAACGGAATAACGGGGTCAGTGCCATTCACGCATAAAACTCCTTTTATCATAATAAACAACGATAAACGAAAAATAATATTATACGCGTTTAGAGACACGCATTTATCGAATTTTTCCCCAGAACAAATATTTAACACTCTGATCGACATACGGGACTATAACTAACAATATCACGAATTTTTCCACCATTCGAATAGAAGGAACAAATTCGTTAACCAGTTACGAAAGAATTCGCACTATGTTCCGATACGTTTTTAAAGCTATGGATATATCTATCTGTATATATCACGAACGTAGTTTCAGTAACGAAGACAAGAAGAAAATAATTTATGAATACCATAATACACCTTTAGGGGGTCATTCTGGGATATCTTGAACTATAAAGAACCTTAAACTTACATACAACTGGAAAAATTTAAAAAAGGATGTAAAACGTTACATTAGGAACTGTGAAGTATGCCAAAAAAACCAAAACTCATAAAAACGTTAAACAACCAATGCTAATAACTACCACCGTTACCAAACCATTCGAAAGAATTTGTTTAGACATTGTAGGACCATTGCCACAAACTACAATAGGTAACATGTATATTTTAACCATACAAGACGAATTAACACGTTATTCATTAGCAGTAGCATTAGGGGCAACCGATGCGCAGACAGTAGCGCGAGCTTTCGTCGAACGTTTTGTCTGCATATATGGGATCCCCACGTCCATTTTAACAGACTGTGGTACTAATTTCCTATCTGACGTTTTTTAAAAATATGTGCAAATTACTAGATATAGATAAGTCCAAGACGACACCTTGGCATCCGCAAACTAATGGGTTTTTGGAAAGGTCACATAAAACACTAAAAGAATATTTACGAAGTTTCGTGGATAAGGATAATGAATGGGATCAATTATTAAGTTACGCCATGTTTTGTTACAATACTACCGTGCATACATCCACAAACTTTACGCCCTATGAATTGGTTTTCGGACATAAATCAATTAAACCAACTGTTTTCTCGCGACAAACCGAGCCACAATATAATTACGATGATTATGTTTCGACTTAAAACGAATTATGCAGGAAACGCACGAAATAGCACGAAATAATTTGATAGAGAAAAAAAGAGTCAAATAGAAAATACTACGATAAACATACCCAGGAAATACAATTGCATGGGATAGAGTTAACATGGGGATAGAGTTTTAATAAAAGAGCACAACAAAAAGAATACGTTATGTTTAAACTGGTCGGGACCGTATGACGTTGTAGCGATACACGATAACCAAAACATAAGCATCCGGAAGGGCAGACGCGATTATCGCACACACATAAACAATGTGAAACCGTATCACGAATAAATATATGTAAACAACAGTGACCTATTTATGACGATTTATTATTTACAATTGACAATGACCCTGTTTCAGATGTAACCTTATCGAAATGTTTATTCGACAAATTGTTAAGAAAAATTACTTACAGAAAACTCATAGAGTTCTTTTAATATATATATATATATATATACATGTATATGTATATCTTTTTCAGAATTTTCCTTACCTTACCTCTGTTGACTTTTGCGACAACAGTGACCCATTATACTGATAATAAAACTTTAGGAACCATCGAACAAGAGCAATATAATTTTCTTTTTAAATTTTATACATCCATGAGTCTAATCATTACTCAATATTTAAACGAAATAGATACCTTATTTACTATTTTAGAAAATGCAAAAGTAGGTCAACTTCACCCTTACTTGATAGGACCACAAGAATTACTTGACCAATTTCAAGACATTAGATTATCTTTACCAAAAGATAGGGACCTACCTTATATCCCTACTTTGGACACGGTATATGACATTTTGAAACTATCAGATATTGTAGTATATTATTCAAACGATAACTTGGTATTTGTAATAACAATACCTTTAGTATATAAGGATAATTTTATATTATATCATTTAATACCTAAACCTATATGTAAAAAAAAATATGAATTGTATGTATGTCAAACCTAGTTATAATTTTATAGCCATAAGCAAAACTAAAGAACATTATACTACTTATAATAATTTCCATTATGCTAAATGTAAGTATGCTAGAGATTTCCTTTTGTGTCCAGAAATCCAAACATTACATCCTAGAAACCTACGTTCTATTTGCGAAGTCCAATTACTACAAGAACCAAGAGAAGTACCCAACAACTGCGAAATACGACATTTTCAACTAAGAACTAGTATTTTTCACAAACTTAAATATCAGAATAAGTGGTTATATGCTACCACTAGTGAAAATATAATTATCAACTGTGAAGATGATAAAGAATCAAGTACACATATTTTAGAAGGAGTTGGTATAATAACTCTTAACGAAACATGTAAAGGATACGCTAACAGAGATTTACTAATACCTGGAAAAATCGAAGATCACAATGGATACGAAGATTTTGTACCAAGATCAAATATTAAGGAACAATTTGAAGACACTTCATCACTAAAGGACTCAGCTTTACAAGATAAAGATGTAATCAACAACTATATGAGCGACTTAGACTTTATATCAAAGACACGGGAAGACATACAACAGCAAAGTGAACATGAGGATCATGTGCACAATATAAAAATAATTTAACTATACATAATTATTTATTATATACAACGAACATAATAATAATTTTAATCATGATTATTGTTATTTCGCACCATTTTAATTCAAAAAAAAGAAGAACGAAAATCTTACAACGAACAAACTCAAGAAGAAGGGATTCAACAAGAAGAAATGGAATCTATAAGATTGGAAGACATAACAGCTACCACTACCACAACTTCAGTTACTTACCTTATAATGACATAATATTTCAAATTAAATATAACATAATATACCTATTCTAGACTAACATCTCCGTTCAGAATCGTTATTCATAAACAATAAGATCTATTATTCCGTTTAAATTTAACACATCCATTATAATGACCTACTCTATGACCGAAGTTCACTTCTCTTATATACTGTACAGCAGAACGAGTTCCTGGCTTTTTTAATAAGTAAAACATAAAAATTTAATACAACATTCCGACTCTATTTGCACCCTGAACTTTTATTACTTTAAAACTATAACGTTATTGACTTATTATTGAATATAATCTATTTAATTTTTTAATATATTGTTATGTTTAACTTTTATACTTTTAGGGAACATTAAGCTTTTAGATTTTAACCATGAAGAATTAAATAAAAAAACATTTATGCATGTTACATTTTTCCAATTCTGATTTCACTTTCAATAAACGAAATTTGAAAAAAAAAAAGGCCATTCTAAAAATGTTTGAAACAGAAAGTTCAACATTAAAAGTATTAACCCCGAACAAAACCTATACTTCAAAACATTTTCCGAAAAGCCTCGAACCTTCGACACCATTCCAATCAAAAACATTCAAAATAAATTCTCCAGAAACTACTCCAATAAGAAATTAAAACATTAATTTGAAAAATGGCGATGGTTTTTATTTTCCAACACCAAAAAAAATCCGTGAAAAATTCTTCTTCAACATCTTATTTATTAACATCATCTCCAGAGTTAACTCCAAACTCAAAATCAATAATAAAATCAACAATACATTTTACGAACCCTTCAATTAGTCCTAAAGTACTTTTTCCAAATAATAACATAATTAAACATAATAATAGTATTAATAAAAAAGTACTACAATTAAAAAAAGTAGTTGAAAATCAAGGTCAGTTATTAAATTATAAACGTGCTTCAATTTCAAAATTACGAAATAATTTGTCGATTTTAAAGTCCAAAATGAAGAACAAAGATATTTTTAATAAAATACATTTTCCATCACATGATTCGAAGACATTAGTGAAGATGCAAATATTACAATCTAAAACATCAAGAAACTCATGGTCTTTTGATGAAAAACAATTTGCTTTAAGCTTATTTTACAAATCACCATCTGCATATAAATTTTTAAAAAATTCTAAACAAATTATTTTACTTGGAATATCCACTATACGTCGTTGGATTGGGAATTTTAAATTCAAAACTGGTTTCAATATAGGAATTTTGAAACAAATAAAAATGAAAGCTGATACAATGACTGAACAAGAACGATTTTGTACATTAGTGTTTGATGAGATGAAAATTAAAAATTACTTAGAATATTCTAAGTTTCTTAATCTTATTGAGGGGTACGAAGACTTAGGCCCAAAAGGACGTTCAAACAAATTGGCTGGACAAGCAATGGTGTTTTTAATAAGAGGTGTTTATTCAAAATGGAAACTGCCTTTTGCATATTTTTTACCAACAACGTCAGTCAACCAAATTATTTTAAGTGAACTTTTGATCGAAGCAATCAATAAACTATTTGATTGTGGATTTATAGTTTTATCAATGATTTGCGACCAAG
>NW_020272292.1:0-9279 GCF_003268045.1 Sipha flava
ATAGACGAACCAAACCAGTTTTTTAGGTTACTTGGGGTAGATAATCCGGAAAAATTAGCGAATGAGAGAGAAGAATGGAGGAGGCTGTGTGGAGCAGTGATGGGCCTTAATGGCCTACAATATCTGAAGAAGAAGAATAAAAGGAGAATTAATAGTAGACCAAACTCAATTATTAATATTAAAAGGCATAAATAATCAATTAGTTGAAACCGTAGGGAAAATAACAATTCCAGTCCAAATAGGTAATAAAATGTATCAAGTAGATTTTGATGTAGTATATCCAAATTTTCCTGCATTCCAGGACGGCATTTTAGGTGATAAATTTTTAAATAAAAATAGTGGAGCAGTTAACGTATATAATGATACATTAGTGTTAGGAAATAAAATTACGAAAGATGAAACAAATAAAATAAATGAAATATTATTAAAACCGAGATCAGAAACAGTTATTGAGTTACCGATAGCTGACCAAAGTGTAGAAAATAAAAATGTTATAACACATAAACAAGAAATAATAGAAGACGTATGTGGTAGTAACATAGTAGGGAAAGTGAATAATGGTAAAGTAGTAGTAACTATTTTAAATATACCTGAAGAGGATGAAATTATAAAATTAAACGAATTAAATAAAATAATGTATAAGTGTGAAGAAGATTATGAGTTGATAAAAATGATTAATAATTATAATGAAAATAATTCGATTAAAATAAATTGAATAAATACAATAAAAATGTAATACGTACCGAACACATGAATGAAGAAGAAAGACAATCAATAGTAAAAGTTTTACATATATCAATCCCAATTGTAAGATTCGCGCAAGAGGTAATTAATCTCAAACACCAAATTTAACGAATTAGGTAACATATTAAATGAGTTGATAGATGGAGTGTTATAAAAAAATGTAATAAAAAATTAATAAAAAAAAATTATCTAGCATCATATTCATACAAATTATTTTATGCTGTTGTTGTTACGACTTATACTATGAACTACAACTATACTGCTATTTAATGGTTATTATTATAATTATTATTTTTTTTCTTCTTTTTTCTTTCCTTGTTTTTTTTTCTACCCCTAGCCTTAATTGGTTTCCCACTACAATAAGAATAGATTGTACTGGGTTTGACCGTTTTTATTATGTAGTTAAAAATACATCTGGTTAATATTACGTCGGTAACTGGATCATGACAATCTACGACCCCCTCATGGATTTGGCCACATATCAATGTGTGACACTCTAATAAATTCAGAGTCCCACCATTTTTTTAATGTAATGCCCAATGGGTATTTTAGATATCACTTGTTTATTTCGACTCATGTCTTGTAGTACAAGGTCATAGTTATTATTATATGCGTGATGTATGGTTGTTATGTCCAGATATTTTTTATACATGTTTTATTCCTAATTTTTCTATTAAATCCTTATCTGTGTTACCATTCCAGAACACTACACATGGAGCTTTACCATACGCGTGCAAGTACTTATATATAGGAGAATGCGTTAGAATTGACGTGTTTCTTGAAATAAATTCGCGATTATTAAAATTGTTATTAAATCGTGGATTAAAATTTCTTTGATTAGGATTTCGTTGTTGTGCGGGATGACTGTTATAGTTTCGATTAATAGGTATATTTAAGTTATTTTTGCTTTTTTGTGTTAAATTAGTAATGAGGTTATCTCTATCTATGTCTTCTGCTAAATCGAGCTCTTCTTGTAAAGCAATTGATTTTGCTTGTTCAAGTGTTTTTGGGTCTCTACTACGTAATGTGGTTCTAATTGGTTTAATAAATCCCTTTATGTATAATGCTAGAGTTTGCTCAGTTAACTGTTTTGTTATTGCTTTTGCATCGTTTTCGTTTTTTCCTGTTGTATATAAATTCGCGAGTTGATAGTATAATTTTTCTAGCCTATCTGTGTATGATTTAACGTTTTCGTTTTCGTTCATTTTAATTGAATTTATTTGTAATTGTAACGCGGATGAAGAATAATGAGAAGCATATTGTTACGTGGTACCCAATAAAAACAGGTACCTATCGTAATGATGTTGATGGATCAGGGTAAATTGATTCAATAATTAATTTAAACACTTGTAAACACTTTAATAAATACAGATACAAATACAGATACAGATATAAATTATAAATTCATGCACTAACAATATCAAAGACGAAACTCAGAAGGGCTTGTACTGATAGCTGGACACGTCTGCCGTTGGTGGTGAAACGGAGCCTTTATATACTCTGTTTGATTCTATTTTAATTGCATTGTTTTCGGCACGTGGCTATCCTTGGCCTGGTTGTCTTATTTGAACGATTGATGTTCGCGGTTTCTTGTAATCTGAGATTTGCGCGTGGCACTCGTTAAAGTTTATGTGTGCAATAGTTATTTTTGGTACGTTTTTATGACTCGGAATATGCGTATTATTACTTCTCAGTAATATATGCATATTACAATATGCTTCTTCTAGATGTTTTTTTATGTATATCCATTTACTGGTATCTTTATATTTTAAACATTCGGCTGGTTTTCCCGTGAGTTTAGTTAATATGTAACGTATAAGTAAGGGTACATAAATTATATCTACAGAATTTACGGCGATATCACAAGCGTTTATAAATTGGGTTATGTTTTCCTCTCCCGAACAATAAGGAATAAATTTAAAAGCTTTGTCTATTGCCATAGTAGTAGGTATTTCTGATATGACTGTTGGGCTAGTCATTTTTTTATTTTGTCGTTTAGGTGTTTTTAAAAATAGAGGTTCTATCGGGCCTTTACTCCTAGTCACTATTTGAGGTGGACTAATTAATAAACTTTTTTCGAGTTCTTTAATTCTATTCTCCCTTTTTAATTGTTCCTCTTTTATGCTTAAGTTGTTTGGTGTTATGTTTAAATTGGGTGTGCCTTCTGTTGAGTTTTTAGTTGATGGTTGCTCTAGATTTGTAAGTTCTAGAGGAGACGTATCGCTAATATCAGTATAGTCGTTTTTATACATATGAGTTGTAATATGGTTTATGTTAGTTTAACATAATAAATTTAAGATTTCAATAATAATTCACATTAATAATTTTCAATAATAGAATTTAATAAAATTCTCAATTATAACATCAATAAACTTCTCAGTAATAAGTTTAATATAAATTCTCAATAAAATGCAATAAATTCTTCAATAATAAGCTTTCTCAATAATAATCTCTTTCGATAATATATATTTTATATATTATATAAGCTTCTTCCAGTAATACTTTCAATAATGATTCTCAATAAATCTCAATAATAAATCTCAATGGTAAATCTCAATAATGATTTTCAATAAATCTCAATAATAATTCTCAATAATAAATATCAATGGTAATTCTCAATAATGATTTTCAATAAATCTCAATAATATTTTTCAATAGTTTCAATAATAATTTTATTACAACTCATATGTAATATTAAAATAGGTTAATCTGGTATGATGCAATGTGTTCGTACACAGTCTTGATTTGTTATATTTTATAATTATAATCGTCGTATGCTTACGCCAAGATGACTCGTGGAGTTGTCATATTTTAAAGGATGTAAGTGAGTGTCGATGGATGTTGATTGTTTGATTGAAGTTTAATGTTGATTGAAGTTGAGTGTTGATTCCGCAAAGAAAGGGATCAATTTTTCTTTAATGAAATTGACTCGAAATTCCAATGAACGATGTTCGAAATGCCGACTGCGGCACTGTTACGTGGTACCCAATAAAAACAGGTACCTATCGTAATGATGTTGTTGGAGTAGGATAAATTGATTTAATAATTAATTGAAACATTTTAAAAATTTTAATAAATACAAATAAATGATTTACAGATACAAATTATAAATTTGCGCGCTAACAATATCAAAGACAAAACTCAGAAGGGCTTGTACTGATAGCTAGACACGTCTGCCGTTGGTGGTGAAACGGAGCCTTTATATACTCTGTTTGATTCTGTTTTAATTGTGTTGTTTTCGCCGCTTGGTTGTCCTTGGCCTTGATCGTCATATTCGAATGATGATGTTGTTTGCGGTTGTTTGTGATTTGTAATTCGCACGTGGCACTCATTAAAGTTTAATAATTATTCTCTGTACGTTTTTCCTTATATGACTCAGGAATATGCGTATTATTATTTATTAGTAATATATGCATATTACACTGTATACACCGTGTTCCTCAGAATACAGGGTGATTCGAAAAGTATAAAACTATTTTTATTACGCAATGAAAATTATTTTTAATTATGAAATATTTAACATTATTTTAACCGTAACTCTATAATTATTTATTTAATAATAAATGAAATAAATTGTTATTTTCAATTAGTTACATACTAGGATAAGTACGTATTTTAGCGTCGCGTTATCGCGTATCGCCGGTGTCGACGCATAGTCGACCGTACGTAGTTTCAGCGCGGCGACAAGGGCACTGCGCCGTAAACACTAGCGGAGATCAACGTGTTAAAAGTTCGTGGTCAAACAGAAATCGTGGTTGACAACCGTTGGATTGTACCGTATTGTCCAGTGCTATCTAGGTGCTTTAATGCGCATATTAGCGTAGAATACTGTCATTCGTTTAAAGCGATAAAATACATATGTAAATATATTAATAAAGAATCAGATAGAGCTAATTTTTCTGTTAATCGCGAAAACGATGAGATTACAAATTATTTGAATGGTCGATACGTATATACTTCTGAAGCGTTTTGGAGAATTTTCAATTTTGAAATCCATGATAGAGATCCAACAGTTCAGCACTTGACTGTTCATCTAGAAAAGGGACAGCGTGTTTTCTTTAACGCTAATAATCTTCATCAAGTTATTGAAAATCCATGAAAAACGACACTAACTGCATTTTTTGAACTGTGTTCACATGATGATTTTGCGAAAACACTGTTCTATCATGAAGTTCCTTCTTATTATACCTGGAATGATAGCAGAGGCTGGTTAAAGAGAAGACGAGGAAAAGATGTTCCAGGTTTGTAGAATTGGTAGAATTTACACGATTCACCCAAATCAAAGTGAGTGCTTCCATTTAAGATTGTTACTAAATTATGTACAAGGTCCTACTTCATTTGAAAGCTTGAAGGCCTTTGATGGAGTCATTCACGTGACTTTTAAAGCTACCCGTTTTGCTCTTGGACTTTTAGAAAATGACGCACAATGGAAAAATGCTCTAGCGGAGGCAACTCTTTCAGAAAGTTCTTCAAAATTAAGAGAATTATTCGCAATAATCATAGTTTTCTGCCAACCGTCTGAACCTCAATCTTTGTGGGAACAGTTCAGAAATTATTTTTGTGAAGATATTCTTCATACAGAGCGCACTCGATTAAATGACTTTCAATTTACTTTTTCTGATGAAATATTTAATAGAGGTTTGATTGAAATAAAAGATAAAGTTTGTCTGAAAAATATTTAACTGAATTTGGAATGAACTCACCTGTTCGAAATGAAAATGCATCTGATCCTTTTGAATTCTCAATTTTGCGTTCTTACGATAATATCCGATTACAAGAATTTGTAGAAATCAATTTATCAAAATTAGTAAATGATCAAAAATATGCTTTTAATGTTATTACAGAAAGCGTAATGAATCATCAAGGAAGAGTTTTTTTTTAGATGCTCCGGGTGGTACAGGAAAAACATTCCTAATTAATTTGTTGTTGGCTCAAATTAGATCCTCAGGTAAAGTTGCATTAGCAGTAGCTTCATCTGGTATAGCAGCAACTCTCCTTAGTGGCGGCAGAACTGCTCACTCGACTTTCAAGTTACCGTTAAATGTATTATTTGATACATAATACGTTTGTCTGATTCGTAAAAATGGCCCTCTTGGAAAAATTCTTCAAGAAACCTCATTCTTCGTGTGGGATGAGTGTACAATGAGTCACAGATCACATATCGAAGCAATTGATCGAACATTAAAAGATCTTAGGTGTAATAATAAGTTTATGGGTGGCATAACATTTGTTTTCGCTGGTGATTTCCGTCAAACCTTACCAGTAATCCCTAAAGGTACTCGAGCAAATGTCGTTAATGCTTGCTTAAAATCTTCCCCTATATGGAACTATGTTGAAAAACTTTATTTGCGAACAAACATGAGAGTTTTTTTATACGGAGGGGACGATATTTTTCCAGCACAGTTGTTGAAAATTGGAAATGGAACTTTAGAAAATGAAAATAGTTACATTTCTGTCAATCACACGATTGGCCGGTTGGTCAATAACGTGGAAGAGTTGATTTCTACAGTTTATCCTGACATTTTTAATCTGTCCAATAAATCTTATCAGTGGTTATGTGAAAGAGCTATTATCTCTCCGAGAAATGTAACAGCAGGAGAAATTAATGATATCATCCTTCCAAAATTTGATGGACACTCACGTGAATATTTATCTATTGATACAGTTACATCAACAGATGATGCTTTTCATTATCCACAAGAATTCCTCAAGTCTCTTTCTTCTTCGGCATTTCCTCCTCATAAGCTAAAATTAAAAATTGGTGCTGCAATTATTACGTAATCTTCAACCACCGAACTTATGTAACGGTACAAGATTACAAATAAAATCGAAATAATATCATAGAAGCCGTAATTCTTACAGGGCCAGCGAAAGGAGAAATTGCATTTATTCCAAGAATTCACATGATTCCCTCTGACTTGCCGTTTTCTTTCAAACGGCATCAGTTCCCGGTTAAAGTTTCTTTTGCCATTACCATAAACAAAGCGCAAGGTCAAAAATGCAAGTACGTTGGCGTAGATCTTCGTACAGAGTGCTTTTCACATGGGCTATTATACGTGACATTTTCTCGAACTGGGGACCCGAATCATCTTATGATTTTAATTTCAACAGGAAATATAACAAAAAACATCATATACTCAGAAGTTTTATAAAATTCTTATTTTAATTCTTTTTTTTTCTTTTTTTTCTTCATCAACTTCGATCTAATTCATTATCAACCATAAATTATTTCTTTTTATTATTTACAACGCTAGAAAAATTTCAATCCGTTTAACCGTTTTTTTATATTTACTTGCCGATCACATTAAACAATAATATTTGAATAAAAAATTCTACATATTATGGTCCGAAGGTAAAATAAACAACCAATCACGGGCGAAGCTGTGACGGTCGGCTAGTTTTATTATAATATATTATTATTAATAATTATAATTAACGTAATGAAATTAACAATGATAGCTATAAACATTTCCTATAACTATGCAATGGCACTCATCTATTTCAAAAAAGGAAATAATAATATACAAATATCCAATTATATTTGTATTAAATTCAAATTTAAAAATAAAAATGAATTAGATGGGTCGGACAGTCCTCTTTGATCCTATCTATGTATATATTAAATAACATGAGTTTAACGTACATATGTATTACAGTAGTTACTAGTCAGTAAGTAATAATTACTCATAACTGTAATTACAGGTATACGCAATTAGATTTATTTTATTCCGTAACATATTATATTATAATACAATACTATACAACCATAATATACTACAAAACCATTTATTTATGTTATTATAAATTATATAACATTGGAAAATCGCCGCAATGCAATGTAAATTTATGATAGTTTATTATTTCCCGGGAGTTTAAATAGTTTAATTAAAAATCCACCAGTCATCGCTACCACCGCAGTTTGTGTATGCTATAAAATCGCCAGCGGTACCGCTACCGCTATCGCTGCAGTGTGTGCGGACCTTAAATAAGGATTCTGTTAATAGTAAGTTCAATTTGAAATGTATTTAATTAATAAAATATTCTATCCAATTATTCTAATTAGAAGTTTATTTGTAACGACCATTTTAATAACAAAATGGACAAATTTCTTAAACGAAAACATGATTCTGGTACTGATAATGCAAGTATGAATAGAAGCGATATCAATGATGATATTTTCAATAATGAGAATAAAATAAAAAAGGTCAAAAGACAATATTACAATGATTATTTAAATGTTGGGTTCTCTTATGTTTACGAAAATTATTGTCGAATTCCCCTATGTGTGGTTTGTGGGGAAAAGTTGTTTAATAGCGCAATAGCACCAGCGAAATTAAAACGGCATTTTTTATCTAAACACGCCAATCTCTAGTCTAAAGAAAAAAATTATTTTGAGAGGTTGTTGAACATCAACACGTCAAGTTATGAATTTACATTAGAAGAAGAGGAAGAATTCATAACGCTAACAACAGATCGAACTTTCAAAATAACATTTTCTGAAATAACAATAGAAGAATTTTGGATTTCAGTTCAAACCAAATTTAAAAAAAATTCTGAGAAAGCAATTTTAATGTTATTACATCAATATATATCAAACCACTGGTCTAAGCCTTAAAGTTGGTATTACCACCAGTGGTGGATTCAAAGAAGGGGCCAGAAGGAGCTTTTATATAATCCATTTGAATAATTGTCAAATAGCAGACTTTGGTGATATTTTGAATACATCACAGTATTTGTGTTTGTGTAAACATTTTGAGCGTGTATGGCGTAGTTTGAGTAGTTGCGCAACGGTTTGTAAGAAATCGGTCGAGTTCGAAATTTGTTGCGCAAACGCTTCACGATTGACAATATGTTGTACGTGTATGACAGTGTTTGACAAGCATCGGTCATCAAAAATCTCCAGACGATTGGAAAAACGTATGAAATAGGTAATATTTATTATTAATTATCAATTATTATACTTACTTTACTTATATTAATAATTAATATATTATATGTATAATACATTTACTTATACCTTTATAATTTGTTTTTATATTATTATTATATTTTATTTTTATTATACTAAATATAAAATTTAGTTTTATAACTACGGCGACTAAAATTGATGACAATTAGACATTTCACGTATCTGCATTCATTTGTAGATCATTTTTATAATAAACGGCTGAACTAGTGGCGTAGACAGGAATTTTCATTGGAGGGGGGATATGTTACCTCAAAAAACTATTACATTTTTGTATAAAAAAAATTATTTATATTTTTCTACAAAATGTATTATAGTTTACAATATAATATATATTTTTCTTGATCGACGTGACATGATATCAAGAATTTCGTCGGGTGTAATGGAAATTTCTCGGTGAAAATAGCTTTTGATATTACTCATATTAATTATTTTAAGAACGAGCTTACACTTGACACTTCACTGTTGCGTGCCGTCGCTCAATCGTATTTGATAGTTAAGTTTTTAAAGGATAGACTTCAATAAAATACTCAATTGTAATTTTAACTGTTTATTTAGCATAAAAAAAA